>NW_028077223.1:0-672 GCF_014824575.4 Sturnira hondurensis | reverse complement strand
TGACGTTGTATGTGGGGGCGGGGTCAAAGAGGGACTATGGCGTCCTGTCTGCCGCCTGCCGCCTCGGCCCTCACTGGTGCCGCAGCTGCTGCTGTCACCGGGCCCATGCATTTCGTCCCACTGCACGCGAGTGTGCCACCACCGTCAGCCCTCGCCCCCTGGGGCCTGTGTGGTCTGTCTCACTGTGGGCAAATGTGCGACCGCAGTCAGTCTGCCCCGCACCCCAACTGGTTCCGGCTGCCTGCGCGCCTGGGTCGGGGGACCTGTCCTGCCCTCTGCCCCTCTTACTGTCCCCGTTGAATGGTTAGATGTAGTCGGACTTCCGTATAATTCAATTTTCTGTCCTTTGGTTGTGTCTTTGTTTCTCCAAACCTTTGTTGTATTCAAACTTGGTTGTGGGAGAAGGCACAGTGTTTCCACCTATGCCTCCATCTTGGTTGAAGTTGCACTAGAGTTCTGAGTTCTGAACTCTGAACAGTGCACTAGAGTTCTGATGGGCACTTAGGTTGCTTCCAGCACTTGGCACTAGAGTTCTGAACTCTAGTGCACTTTTGGTAGGAATGCAGACTGGTACAACCAGTTTGAAAAACAGTATGAGATTTTCTCAGAAAACTAAAAATGATTTGCCTTTTGACCCAGCAATTCCACTGCTATGATTATACTCTAAGAACA
>NW_028077222.1:0-514 GCF_014824575.4 Sturnira hondurensis | reverse complement strand
TCTTCCCAAATAGACTATGCAAACACATATTCCTCAAATGTTTTCGGATTAGCCTTCCCATATCACTGGCTACTTCATTAGTTAATGAGTTGAATAGAATCTATGACACATATTCATTCTGTATTTATTTGAGAATCACCTTTTCAAATTTTTAAAATACTACTTCAAGAGAAATTTAAGAGTAACTGCCCAAGTAAAAATACTTTAAATAACAAAAATTAAATAATTACAATAATTTTTATTACAGTTGATCATTAAAATTTACAAATTAGCCCTGGCTGGTGTAGCTCAGGGGATTGAGCACGGGCCTGCAAACCAAAGGACCGGGGTTCAATTCCTAGTCAGGGCACATGCCTGGGTTGCAGGCCCAGCAGGGGATGCACGAGAGGCAACCATATATTGATATCTCTCTCCCTCTCTCCTTCCCTTCCCCTCTAAAGATAAATAAAATTAAAAATTAGGTTTTTTTTATCCTTTTAAATTTAAAACACTGATGTGAAGTAAAAACCAGTCT
>NW_028077221.1:0-793 GCF_014824575.4 Sturnira hondurensis | reverse complement strand
GAGGGATCCTAAAAGGTTTGGAAGGCCCATTAGACGTCCAGCTGGACATGTCGGGCGGGCGGGCGGGCACATGAGTCTGGAGTTCTGAAGAAAGGTCCCAAACACGGATGCACACCTCCGACTACCTGGTTCACGCATCATTCTTACAGACAGGAGGGGCTGGGCTCACCTACAAAAGGTCAGGTAGAAAAGAGCCCCACGGTCTGCAACTCTGAGGACCCCTACCTGTAAAAGCTAGCAGAGAGGGAGGATGTAGAAAAGGGGGAAAGGAGCAGTCAATGGAGGGGTGAAGGGGGATGGGGCCCAGGAGACAAGGGACCAAGAGGGGTTTGGCCTTTGCAGAGGCTGGGCCAAAGGCGATAAGGCGGAGGTGGTGGTGCGGGCGATAAGGCGGAGGTGGTGGTGCGGGCCCAGCAGCAGTGAAGTGAGTGTGCTCTGCGATGGAAGCAGGTGAGCCCCCCTCTTGCTTCTCCTGTTTTCTCCACAACCAGGAGCTGAGAACGGCGAAACTAAAGGGGCGAGGTTGTGTAAATGGTCCGGATGGAGAAGAGTGAAAGCCATTTTGGAAAGTGAGAACACAGCTATGGGACTTACAGAAGGATTGTTGGACAGTGTAAGAATCTACCTCAGTCAACTGTAATTAGAAATGACATTTAAAAGAAGATTATAGTGGAGCAGAGAAAGAGAACCTATTTTGTTTTATTTATTTTTTAAAGATTTTATTTATTTATCTTTAGAAGGGAAAGGAAGGAGAGAGGGATAGAAATATCAATGTGTGGTTGCCTCTCGTGAG
>NW_028077220.1:0-524 GCF_014824575.4 Sturnira hondurensis | reverse complement strand
GTCACTGGGTAGTGACGCTGTATGTGGGGGCGGGGTCAAAGGGGAGCAATGGTGGTCCCCTCTGCTGCTTCCTGCTGCTGCTGGGGCCTGCTAGGTCTGTCTCACTGCTCTCTCCTTTGCTGGTTTATCTGCACATAAATATGTGACCATGGTCAGCCTGCTGCCTTGAGCCCTCACTGGGCCCGCCCGTTGCTACCCCACAGCTGCCTGTGCACCTGGTTCAGGGTATCCTTCCTGCCCGACCCCACTCCGCTGGAGCGGCTCTGCCCCTCCTAGAGGTCTGGCTGAATGGCTCATTGTTGTTGGACTTCCGTATAGTTCAATTTTCTGTGTTTTGGCTGCATTTTTGTTTCCTAAAATTTTGTTGTCTTTGAACTTGGTTGTGGGAGAAGACACAGTGTTGCTACCTATGCCTCCATCTTGGTGGATGTCTAATTATGTATTTTAATTCTCACCTTCCTTTTGTTAACTCTACAGTATCATAAAGCCCAAAACATGAAAACAAAGCACTGTCAGCAGAGCCA
>NW_028077219.1:0-764 GCF_014824575.4 Sturnira hondurensis | reverse complement strand
GGGTTGATCAGGAACCAGGTTGGTGACCCACAACAGGAGAGAGGGTAGCGGGGGTGGGGGGGGGGTGGGAGAGGAGCAGACTGTCGCCTGTCCGTGCAGCATCCTGGATTCTGTCATGATGTTTTGACCTGGATTCTGCCTTCTGCCTGCTCCCTTTGTATCGATGTCTTCCTGGCTTTGGTTTTGGCTTTAAGGTCCAGATTGTCCTCAGTTCCTCCACCCAAAGGCCATACAAGGTGTCACTCATCTATCCCTGGACCATTGCAGGGCCACTGAGTACAACCTACACTTGTACTCAAGTACTCTACACTTCCGCCAGTAAAGTCTTTGTGCTTCTGTGATGGTGCAACGGAGAACGGTGTCAGTGCCACTCAGGAAGTCATCATGGCTCCGCTTCCTTGGCAGGACGCTGGGTGTTAGGTTCTGGCCTTTAGGTTGAGGCCCTGACAGAATCAGGTCGTTGGAGAATGGGCCAATTTGTGGGTGACAAATCTTGATTCCAAACCAGCCCAAGACCTGGTGTGGAAGGTACGGTAGCAAAATTCTAAGATAATCTCCATTGATCTGTGCTTTGTATACTTTTCTCCCCTTGAGTTGGGGGTAGGACCTGTAGCAAGTTTCTAACCAATTGACTATGGCAAATGTGATGAAGTATCACCCTAATGGTTATGTTACATTATATGGCAAAAGAGAAGATCCCTACTGAGTTGACTTTGGGTTAGTCAAAAGGGAGATTTTCTTGGGGGGCTTGACCTTGGTGAAAC
>NW_028077218.1:0-539 GCF_014824575.4 Sturnira hondurensis | reverse complement strand
CCTTCCCTGGGCCAGCCCCCAGGACTGGTAGCAGCTTAAGAAAGTGGCCAGGAGTTCGGACCCCCAGCTTCCTGTCTCACCACCCATGCACAGAGTTCTCTGCTCTTAGAGACGCGGTGCCCAGCCCACCTGCAGACACCCTGCCCATGGAGAGAGCAGTTACGGCAGGGAGAACAGAAATGGAGAGAAAGGGGGAAGACAGAGGCTGGCCCTCTGCCCCCCACCCCACTTCCTCTGCAAGAGAGCAGCCTTCTCAAAACCCCACCCAGTCATTCTGCCCTCCTCTCCCCTCCTCCGGGGCTGACTGAGCACTTAGTAATCAGTGGAAGCAGCTGATCAAAAGATAACCCGGCACTGTGGCCACCAGGAGGCACCAGCACACACTCCTGCTGCCAGGCAGAGGAGGGAAGACAGGACTCCCCACTTCCCTGAACCCGGGAGCTGGCACGCCTCCTGTCACTCCAGCCATAGATTAGTGTGGGAGCACGTCAAAAGGCCAGCCGGGACTCCGAATGAGTGGAGGGCAGAAATCACGTGGC
>NW_028077217.1:0-727 GCF_014824575.4 Sturnira hondurensis | reverse complement strand
GTATGATGAACTGTACGTAACTGCACCTGCTCTGCGTACACACAGCTGGCAGCGCCTAGGTCTGTTTACGCAGCGTCACCACAAGCCCATGAGCAATGCTGTGACGTCACAAGGCAGTAGGCATTTTTCAGCTTCGTATTACGGGATCGCCACCATATGTGCTTTCTCATAGGTATGTTTATATAGGAAAAACATAGTTATTCAAGGGTTTGTGCTATCTGGGTGGGGGAGCAGCGGCGGGGGGGGGGGCTTGGAATGTAAACTCCCCTGCAGATGGGGGGCTGCGCTGCTCAGTAATGGTGGTCATGTAATATCTAAATTCTCCCTCTCCAAAGGTGTTCCTTTGAGCTATTTTCAAAGAGCTTCTCGTCTTTCAAACATGGGTAACTCAGAAAATACCTTTTTACTCCTAGAATCAAAGCCTCTGGAACTTTGGAAAGAGAATATTGGGAAATTTAGGCCCAAGGAGTGAAAGAAAGTTGCGTGGTGTCTCAGCGCCCTCTTCTGGTTACGATGTGGAACTCCAGGGAGACGGGTCAACCTAGGCCTGCAG
Organism: Sturnira hondurensis; assembly: GCF_014824575.4. Classification (NCBI taxonomy): domain Eukaryota; kingdom Metazoa; phylum Chordata; class Mammalia; order Chiroptera; family Phyllostomidae; genus Sturnira; species Sturnira hondurensis. The sequence continues at coordinate 174 of NW_028077217.1, read as the reverse complement.
GCAGCCCAGATGGCTGATGAAAGGAAATTTCTCTCTTTAGCCTTAGGTCAGCTTCCTCCTGTAGTCCCCTCAGGGGCTCTCCAAATGTTCACGACTTGCAACCAAAGTCTTTCCACAGGCCCTTTCTTTTTTTAAAATATATTTTATTGATTATACCATTACAGTTGTTCTATT
>NW_028077216.1:0-703 GCF_014824575.4 Sturnira hondurensis | reverse complement strand
TTTTATTACACACCAACTTCGCAGGAGTCAAAATCACCGTGGTCCTCAGATCCACGTTTGTCCTCCTGGGAAGTCACTGGAATAGAAGCAGGTCAGGTATATCAGTTCTCAATGCAGAGTCATTTAGGATCAAATACTATGATTTACTGGTGAACTGGTCTAGACTGTCAATCAGAAAGACTCTCAAATAAGATAAATTACAAGGAAAAAATGTAGTTAGTGAAGTTTTATTAACAATCACTAGGTGGTTGTGTTCTTTGAAGAGCATTACTTTAGACTAATTTACTTGAGACTATTTGAAATGTATTATTTACTAGTTTTGTATTTTTTTAATGATTGAGATATGGAATGAAGATTCCATCATATAAATATTTGCCTTTTATGCACCAATTGGCTGCTAGAATGAGGGGCAAGATGAGGGAGATCTAGTATTTCATGGAGTCTAAGTAAACCTGAAAACCAAAATAACAATTGCTTTTCTTTCATATTAATTTTATTACACACTATATCAACTATATACTGCTGTTCCATTCTAGGAAATGGAAATACAAAAAAAATTTACTCCTATTTATTACGCTGTGTAAGGACAGGAATGAAGATTTCCTTTCGTCTCTTCTCACTGCACATAATTTACTAATTTCTCTCTTCTTCCTCACGGACCTCTGTCTCTCTCACACACACCTCACCCACTGTGGTATCTGTC
>NW_028077215.1:0-1524 GCF_014824575.4 Sturnira hondurensis | reverse complement strand
GGGGGGAAGAATGGTGGGGGAGGGAGGGTGCGGGTGGAGGGGATTGAAGGGGAGGAATAGAACAACTGTAATGGTATGATCAATAAAATATATTTTAAAAAAAAGAAAAGGTGGTTTTATAAACTTGAAGGACTGTTGTGATCACTGGGGTAATCACATTCCGTTATAAAGAGAAAAATGTACCACTTTGTCAATATGTTTATTTCAGTGCTCCAGATACTCATTATAATGTAGGGTTGCTGCAGATACAGGAGGATTCGCTTTTCTTTTAGTGGAAAATCTCTATTCCTAAAACTTTTGTGTAGGTCGATACAAAGCGTATGCTATTAAGTAACACTAAAAATAACACAAGAGAAGAAGCCTTCTGCTTATAGTGTTTGACTATAGTTGTTTTTCAAGAGGTATTAAAAGTCTGAGGAAAGTCCAGACTTCTTATTTTTAGCATCATTTCTGGTGATTTGCCTCTGTGATATTTACATAGCAATGGTAGAGCCATCTGGAAATGGTAGAAGTAGCTGTTTGGGTGGAGGGGAGAAGGCAAGAGAGTTATACCCTACAGCTTGCTTCAGTTTCTCTAATTTACTATCTTGCTGTCTATAAATTGTAGAAATTGCACAAAAGGTTGTATTTTGAAATCTTTGCCTGTACACTTGAAATATGAAGTTCATGGACCTTGATTTAAATATAGCCTTTTTTTTTTGCAACTACCCTTCTGGAAAATGCTTAAACATTATATAGCATTGAAGGAAAGATTTTTAAAATGTCATCTTTACATTACAAACCCTCCTGGCTTAAGAGTATTAATGAAAGCAAATGTTTCTAGTAATTAGTCAACATTTCCTGAGAAAGAATGGCAGCTTCTTGCATTCTCTTAAAACTCATGAAACCCTGGAATAAAAAGTATTTTTCTGGGCTATTCTTAATCTCTTATATGTGTGAGATAATTGGCACATTGGGATCTCATGGTGTAGTGATAAAAGAAAATAGAGAATAAAAAAGCTTGCCTATCTATGTGCCTTTTTTTTTACTTCTAATTTTTTAAAATTTTTATATATATATTTTATTGATTATACCATTACAGTTGTTCTATTCCCCCTTCATTCCCCTCCATCCGCACACCCCTCCCCCACCATTCTCCCCCCCCTTAGTTTATAACCACGTGTCTTAAGTTCTTTAGATTCTATATTTCCCCTACTATTCTCGCCCTCCCCCTATCTATTTTCTACCTACCATCTATGCTATTTTCTGTACCTTCTCCCCCCTTCTCCTCCTCCCACTACCCTGTTGATAACCCTCCACGTGTTCTTCATTTCTATGGTTCCACTCCTGATCTAGCTGTCTTCTTGGTTTGCTTTTGTTTTAGGTGTGGTTGTTAATAACTGTGAGTTTGATGTCCTTTCACTGTTAATATTTTTCATATTCTTTTTCTTATATAGGTCCCTTTAGCATTTCATATAATAAGGGCTTGGTGATGATGAACTCCTTGAACTTGACCTTATCTGAGAAGCACTTTATCTGCCTCTC
>NW_028077214.1:0-1059 GCF_014824575.4 Sturnira hondurensis | reverse complement strand
CTAAAACACTGATAAATAAAATCTTTAAAAACAGATGATAATGTTGGACAATATGTTGAAGAGACCAGGAAAGGAAGGTGGCAGCTCCTAGGATACTTTCTGCATTTTGCTATTCTTACCTGCATTTCTATCTATGAGGAAAATTTTGTTGTCAACAGGATTTGGAAAATACCCACCTTCTGGTGGTTACTGTGTTCCCTTCTGAAGGTCACCCAAGAAAGTTTCACTGAAAGATGAAGAAAAACCAGTGTTTTGGTTGGTAAATGTTTCCAAAATCTGAAGATTCTTATTAAGGACACAGAATTCTGAACGAGAGTAGTCCAAGAACAATCCAAGGATTATTGGAAAATGTTTTCTGAGGTATCATTAAGACCTAGGATTCTATTGTGGCCATCTACTAGTTTCATTAGAATGATAAGAAAAATAGACAAAGTGTCATCTACGCTTCATCCTGTGTTCATAAAGCATCTATTACATTTATTAAAAAATAAATTGGGCTCCCCTGACAAAAATGTAAAAGTAACTGCACAGAAACTGCATGTCTTCACCATAACCCTTTCTCTGTTCTGTTGTCTTCATTGAAACTTGCATCCTCCAGGCTAAGGGCACCATGAACCCTCACCTCTTTTCTGATATCCTCCTCCCTGTGCACATACCAGCCATCCACACCCTTCCTTAATCATCAGACTCTGGTCAGCATCCAGTCTGATGACCACAGAAACACAATTCCAGTCAAGTTAAAAGACCACATTTTGACTTCAGCTGTGTTTCTACTTATGGAACCCAAGATCCATAAGTAGACTGACCCTCCAACCGAAAACTCATGATACTGGACAGAACAGCACCATGGTCGAAATTAGGAAATGATACAGTGATCAACCAATTCCGACCCTGGCCCTCCCCCCAGCTCCCCTAATCACCATGGTTAATACTGTTTCCTGTCTGTCTCCCTGCAGGCCATCGGCAGCCAGGTGTGAGGACACTCCTCATTGGCCAGACCTGCCTTCCTCTCTTGTGATGACAACTATTCTGAATTAGTTCTTATTCACTTGTATGTTC
>NW_028077213.1:0-556 GCF_014824575.4 Sturnira hondurensis | reverse complement strand
CCGACCCGGGAGAGAACTTGCAACCTGGGTGTTTCTGGGTGACATTGCAAACGAGCTACCTGGCCAGGGCTCTCTTTGTCCATTTGTTATGAGTCATTTGTTGTTTGTGTCATAGTAGCTAATATTCATTCAACTATGCTTAGAACAAAACTAAAACAGTTGGTAACCCTGGCAGCCTAACAATTTGATGTCATTTCAGACCCATAGTCTTTCTTTTTTTAATATAATCTTTATTCTATTTTTCCATTACCATTTAGTCCCTGTATGCCCCTTTCCCTGCTGTAATCACCACCCTGTTGTCCATGCCCACGAGTCCTCTTTCTTTTTCGCTCAGTCTCTCCGCCCTGTCACCTCCCTTCCAACCCCAGCTGTCGTCTGTTCTCCATCTATGAGTCTGTCTCTGTTTCGTTTGTTAGTTCGTTTGTTCATTAGATTCCACATATGACTGACATCATATGGTATTTGCCTTTCTCTGCCTGGCTTATTTCACTGAGCATAATGTTCTCCAGGTCTATCTTTACTGTTGCAAAGAGTAAAATTTCCTTCTTTTTTATGG
>NW_028077212.1:0-620 GCF_014824575.4 Sturnira hondurensis | reverse complement strand
GCCCAGATGCCTGCCTGTGATGGGGTCTCTCTAGTGGAGTCCCCAGGCATTTCCCGCTTTTAAGGAATTTGGGATCTTCAGAGTGAGGGTCTCAAACACCCTCTCAAGTCAATGGAAGAGAAATGAACTGTCTGTTTTGAAGTGCATTCCTTTCATGGGCGGTGTCTACCCTGTGCTCTATGTCAGAAATGGGGAGGGCAAGGTTCCCCCAACACTCTCCAACCACGTTAGAAGTCTGATCCAACTGTAGTGATTGTGACCCAGGACCGTTCGTAGTTCTGACCTGCATGACACTGACAAGCCATTGTCACCCCAAAGCCTCTGTGTTCTCATCTCTATCACAGATATTTCTATTGAGGACTCGTGGGGTCAACACTCTCAATACAGATTCAATACAAAAAGGGTTGACATTCTTCTGCTAAAAAAAGGCTTAGAAACTGCAACTGAACACACACACCCCATTGCCCTCCAAGCTTTAATGGTCCCTTTAAACCTACAAATGGTTGGCAAGGGCTCTCCTGTGTCTCCCCTGGTCATATCGCTGAGGGCCTGGGAGTTCCTGGGTGAACTTGGGACAGAGCTCACTCATCCTGGTGATTCACGGTGACACCACTGACTGC
>NW_028077211.1:0-1078 GCF_014824575.4 Sturnira hondurensis | reverse complement strand
AGTGTCTTCTATATTCTCAGAATTCAAATGTATCTCTTGGTTAGTACATATATGTTACATATGTATTGATTTGATATTGTATTCATGCTTAATATTAATCAAAACAAAAATTTACTATGAAAAGAAGTTTTGTTTCAATTCCAACCAAAATCTTCTTCATAAATCAGACTAATAGTTACTTCATACATATATAGATAGATAGATGATATAGATATAGATATAGATACATTTAGTCTTTTTTAAATTTTTATTTAATTCTTGTTCAAGTACAGTTTTCTGTCTTATATTCCCAGCCCTGCCTCCCCAGTGCCCCCCCTCCCTCCCATTTCCATCCCCCACCTTAGTTATTGTCCATGTGTCCTTTATACTTGTTCATGTGAGTCCTTCCCCTTTTCCCCTGTGATTCTCTCCCCTCTGGTCCCTGTAAGCCCGTTCTGTATTTCAGTGTCTTTGGTCATATTTTGCTTGCTTTTTTGTTTTGTTGTTTAGATTCCTGTTAATGGTGATATCATATGGTATTTGTCTTTCACTGCCTGGCTTATTTCATGCAGCATAATGCTTTCCAATTCCATCCATGATGTTGCAAAGGATAGGAGCTCCTTCTTCCTTTCTGCAGCATAGAATTCCATTGTGTAAATGTACCATAGCTTTTTGATCCAGTCATTGACCGATGGGTATCTAGGTTGCTTCCAACTCTTGGCTGTCGTAAATTGTGCCTCTATGAACATTGGGGTGCATAGGTTCTTTTGGATTGGAGTTTCAGGGTTCTTAAGATATACTCTTAATAGTGGAATTGCTGGGTCAAAAGGCAGGTTCATTTTTAGTTTTCTTAGAAAATTCCATACTGTTTTCCATAGTGGTTATACCAGACAGATACGTTTAGTCTTTACCAACATTCACAATCTTGGTTGTTAGCGAAGAACAATCCAGGGGGAAACATATGACATCAAACTACTACCAGGATATTTTGAACAGTTTATGTCAATACTCGTATATTTGTGCCATTTTTTTACTCATTTTCTGCTGTTTCAAACCTTCTCCACTCATCAAATTATAACCTCATCGTAGGGACCTTAAA
>NW_028077210.1:0-574 GCF_014824575.4 Sturnira hondurensis | reverse complement strand
AAATCAACATCTTTGCACTTGTAAAGATAATGTGTCTGATTTCCTCCAGCCCGTCGTAAGAGCTGACAAAAAGACGTTTTCACGGGAAGCGTATACAGCTTCAGCAGGCAAGGGGGACCCACACCCCTTTATTATAGCTTTCTTCTAAGGCAGGATGAGCTGCTCACTTTCTCCTGCCTCTCAGAAGCCCATGGTACTCACTGGCCTAACTGTTCTATTAGGGTAGATATCCCACCTAAAGGCAGAAACCCAGACCCCACTCCCCTGCCTGGTTGTCCCAGCGCTCCTGCCGAGGCAGACCTGGTCACATCTGCCTGCATAAGATGACTCCAGCTGGCTTTTGGTCACCTCTCTTTTTCTCCCTCAACCTTCAGTCTTCATTCAACTTTCCATCTTCTACCTCTCAAAGAGGCCAGAAGAGACCCCTTTCCCTCTCTCAGCCTCAAGACACACTGGCATTGCAGGACCTAGGATTTATATAAAAAGGGGAAATGGGTAGCTGAGCTACTTTTGGAACCCAAGTTAAAATGACATGCTCCAGGACACTTGTCCAAAGTGGCCCGGTGTTGAGGCA
>NW_028077209.1:0-649 GCF_014824575.4 Sturnira hondurensis | reverse complement strand
AATATTTCAGTGTTGATAGATGCAGACATGAGGCCATTTTCCACTGATTTCAAGAATTCTACCACACAAATTCTCCCTCTGTGGTAATAGTCTGTTGACAGTGTTGCGAGGTACGCCATTAATTGGGACGACAGATTGTTGGAAGGTTCCTGATGTCTAACCTGTCAGTACCAAATGGTACCTTTTAAGAATATGAGGAGTAATATCCACAAGCTCAATGAGACAGTCCATGACAATTACTGGAAAAGGGTGAAGTAGAGCACTATAACACTGTCATTTAGAGGTGAACTAAGTTGAGAGCTACACTGAGTATTCCTCAGAACCAGGGCCAAAAGGAGACCTGACAGGACCAAGGACTAGGCTTAACTATGAGAATGGTTTACTCACAGAACTCAGGGATTTTCATACTTAGGGAAAATCTTATGCACATAGGAATCTGGACTTCCACTTTTCCCACCAGCTTCATAGGACTGGAGAATGACACTCCTCACACAGTCCAACCAATGTTAGAAAAAGGCTTCAATTCCACTTCACTGTAGAGCACGTGAACTTTCACACTTTGCTTCCTGTTTTGATTTTTCTACCAGTTCTACCTGCCAGGTGCAGTAGGCTTGTCCAGGTTACTTGCCCTTCACCACCTGTCCACTTC
>NW_028077208.1:0-675 GCF_014824575.4 Sturnira hondurensis | reverse complement strand
TTTGTCATCACATCTTAAGTAAACTGTGTCTCCTGTGTTTTCCTTTTCCAAGTTATTCTTTTTTTTTAAATCGAGGTAACATTGATTAATAAGATATAGGTTTGATAATCAATTCCTACAATTTGATAATTCGGTTTCTATATACGCTGTTATGTGTTCATCTCTAAAGCCTGTTTTGTTCCGTTGAACAATTTTGGACTGATTAACTCGTGATTCAAGGGTGTCAAATTCATTTTCACCGTGGCCACAGCAGCCTCAGGGCTGCTTTGAAAGGGCGCAAGGCAACTTCAGAACTGTATAAACCTAACTTCTCTCCCACAGATAAGCCAGAGCACTGTGCTTGTGGCCTGGTAAAGAACAAAGTGCAGGGCGGATACAGGAACATGGCAGACCTTCTCTTTGCCACTGAATGACTGTATTGTGTTTGATGTCTGGGAGCAGGAGGGATGACCAGGGGTTTGAACAGAAATTAACTTTCCAGGAACTATGTGTCTATAGAAGAGAAAGATGGTTGGCAAAGGAATTATGATGTTGCATTAAGCAGCCTGGTAAAGTGTACTTCCAAATGTGTATCTGCTGGCTTGTAAGTTGGAGATGCTGCGGAGTGTGATCTGGCAGAAGCAAAGAAACTAGGAATTAGTTATTCAAGGGACAAGTCTGAGGATGAGAAGTAGA
>NW_028077207.1:0-1350 GCF_014824575.4 Sturnira hondurensis | reverse complement strand
GGATGAGCTCCAGATCTCAGTATTCTTGATGATTCATGGTAATACAACTGATAGGATATCTACACTGGCCCTACCAAGAGTGAAGCCGAGTTCATGATTAACCTACATGAGTCTTTCAAATGACAGGCCCTCCAGGGAGGCACACCAAAAAAGGTAGCAGATGCCATGGCTCCAGCTTCCCTCGGTGTAAACATATCCCACCTCCCCAACTTCAGGTCCATGTACCAGGCTTTCTCCAAAGCCTAAATTTTCTTGAATGATCTGATTTCTCAGTAACCACTGCCCACTTTTCAGCACAGCTGTGTTTCTTCCTCTATTAGCTCTATGTCATGAAAATGTCATCACATATCTCTGAGCCTCACTTTGTTCCCTTGCAATATGGGGTGACTGAGGACCAGATTCATTGCATTCTTGTAGGGACTGCAGTGGGGATAGGCCAGGCAGGTCACAGCTGGCACAAGACTCCACAGATAAGGGTATGGCTATGATGTGCTTATTCATGATAATTGCATTTTTTTCTGTTCACCATGGATAATCTCCTCCTTCACCCATAGTGACATGTGGCATTTCTGAGCTTAGAAAAACAAGAGGAAAAAGATCTGTCAAAAAGTTGGAAAAAGCACTGTGGTGATATTTGTACTTGTCTTTGGTGTTGCTACTTTTGGATTCCCTGGAGATAGCAGAGTTCTCTAGTCCCACTCGTGTATCTTGGATGGTTTTGGTTGGACTTCATTTATTTGACAATATGTATGAAGCACATACTACAAGTAGGCCCTACTAGAGACACTCAGTATAACTCAGTGAATGAACCAGACACAATTCCAGGGACTTGGTTCCACTCAGTTAATCTATCAGTCACAATAGATATCAACGGCAGGTCTTGTCCTCTATCCATTAGATTAGAGATGATCAAGGTGTTCTTGACCCCTGTAGGTCTAACTTCTTTTAATGAAAACAGACACCAAGGTATGAAATTAAAAGATTGGTGTTGTTCACTTCAGAAAGAAGACCTCATTTGTTAAGAGCACACTGTCTGTGGCAAGGTTGGTCTGGCATCAAGGAGATTTTATAGATCTGATTCCCAAGAGGCCTGAGCTCTGGTGCCTTCTATCTCAACAGCACAGCATAGAGAGAAGTGTGGATGTGGCCCTTGGTGTCATAGAACCAGACAGAGATTTGGCTGTGTTTTTCCCTAGCATACATAACCACAGTAGTCCACTCCTGCTCGCCCTGCCCTGCTGCAGAGTCAACTAATCTCAACAGCACTCCCAGGCTGCAAAGAGGAGATGTGAGCAGAGCTTGTTCAGAAACCTACCTCTAACTTCAAGGTAGTAACCTGTCATTGGCTAA
>NW_028077206.1:0-755 GCF_014824575.4 Sturnira hondurensis | reverse complement strand
CCCCATCTATTTTATGCCTACCAATTATGTTTCTTATTCCCTGTACCTTTTCACTCCATTCTTCCCCTCTCCTTCCCCACTGAAAACCCTCCATGTGAGGTCCATTTCTCAGATTCCGTTCCTGTTCTAGTTGTTCGCTTAGTTTTTATTTTCATTGTGGGTTTGGGGTTTTTTTAAAGCTTTAGTTGTTGACAGTTGTGAGTTTGTTGTGATTTTACTGTTCATAATTTTTGATCTTCTTCAATTCCTTAGATAAGCCCCTTTAACATTTCATATAATAAGGGCTTGGTGATGATGAACTTCTTCTGGTGTTTTTTATTTGTGGAGACCTGGCCCCCAACCCAGGCATGTGCCCTGACTGGGAATCAAACCAGTGACCCTTTTGGTTTGTAGGCCTGTGCTCAGTCCACTGAGCCACACCAGCCAGGGCTAATGAACTTCTTTAACTTGACCTTATCTGGGAAGCACTTTATCTGCCCTTCCATTCTAAATGAAAGCTTTGCTGGATAGAGCAATCTTGGATGTAGGTCTTTGGGTTTCATGACTTGGAATACTTCTCTCTAGCCCCTTCTTGCCTATAAGGTCTCTTTCGAGAAATCAGCTGACAGTGTGATGGGAAGGCTTTTGTAAGTGACTATCTCCTTTTCTCTTGCTGCTTTTAAGATTCTCTCCTTATCTTTAATCTTAGGTAGCTTAATGATGTTGTGCCTTGGTGTGCTGCTCCTTGGGTCCAACTTTTTTAGGACTCTCTGGGC
>NW_028077205.1:0-2193 GCF_014824575.4 Sturnira hondurensis | reverse complement strand
GGGGCCTGACCCAGGACCCACCTGAACAAAGGAGACACAAGGCCACGCAGCACGGGAGGCCACCATTCATGGCATAAGCTGGGCTGTAACAGGTTCCCTCTGGGTCTGTGGGGGCAGGAAGGGAGCAGGGCTCTCCAGGGAGTCTCTCTGAGGTGTCACTCCCACTTCCTGGGCCCCAGAGCCAACTTGTCACAAGGGGACACGCCCCTTCCCTGAGCATCAGATCAGAAATAGATGTGCAGGTGAACAGCTTGGAGTGAGAAGAACACTTGTGGCTGAACTGACAGGAGTCCAAGAGTCATTCTCACCCTCTGTGTTCACAGTGTGTGAACTGTCCTCCCTGCCACAGCGTGACCCTCCTGATCTCAGGTGGCCCAACCTCAGGGGCAGGCTTGTCACCACCTGAGGGTCATTTGGTTCTGTTTCCTCTCCATCCCCCAACAAATGGGGCCCCTGACACTTGCTCCACAGTACAGTACCTTTAGAACCTCCTGGGTGTGGGGTGAGGCAGCAGCTCACACATCCAGCTCACACATCCAGCTCACCCCTGGGGAACTAGCTTTCTGCGTGGTGTTCAGCTCTGCAGGTGCCCTCCTGTCCCCTAGGATTGCTGAGGGATGTGGGGAGAGGTGGATGCCTCCAGGTTGAGAGAGTATAAATGCTCTTTTTCAATTGAGACATTATTCCATAGGGAATATCTCTCTGTGAAGGATTCCTGACATTAATTATAATAAATATAACAAGACTTTAAATTCCTGTAGCTAATCTACCTACATTTCCATGCTTTGCGGGAACCCTAACTTCCTTCAGGTTTCTGGGCAGGGCCAGGTGACAGCAACAGTACCGGAAACTGCCTTCCTCAGTCGCTGGTTCAATTCCCAGTCTAGGGCACAAACCTGGGTTGCAGGCCAGGTCCCCAGTAGGGGGCGCACAAGAGGCAACCACACACTGATGTTTCTCTCCTCTTTCTCTCTCTCCTCCCCTCTAAAAATAAATAAATAAAATCTTTTTAAAAAAGAAAATAAACCATGCATTTCTTTGCTGTCATCATGAGCGATAGATGGATATTCGTTGCCTTGAAGTGAAATGTTCCTTGAAGCTGTCAGGGACAAGGTTGACAGTCCTGGATGGTGTGTCATCTCCCCAGGCCTGTTCATACAAACCTGGAAAAGGGAAGCTACTGTGGGCATGGGACTGGGAGAGGTGGAGGGGACAAATCCACAGGTGTTGAGGAACAGACTTGAGTGATTTCTTCCTCCTTGGTTTGTGAGGTCTGAGACCGAGGAACATTACTTCCCATCCCGTGTATAAACAGGAACAGTGATCCCTCGGCTACATGACATCCATGAGCAACAAATCCTACCCCATCTGTAAGCAGCAGGACAGTGCTGAGACAGGCAGACTACAACCCTAGGCCTGAGCCTGCCTGGCTGGCTGCAGCCACTTTGAGCTCGCTTCCTGAGTGGGGCGGAGTGTTTTCGTGCAGGCAGCTGCCACGTCTGCAGGGCTGTGTCAAGGCTGCTGGCACAGAGGTACAGGGCTGAGTCACTCAGCTCCAGCGAGCTCGAGGTCAGCTCAGAGTGGAAGTCACCAAATTGCTTCACTGAGAAGTGACTGGGCATGTTCCCTTTTTCTCGCTCTTCCTCATTGAAATACTCAACCAGGAAATCGGGTCCCTGACCATCGGGCTGTTTGTACCAAAACACAGAGCGGTGCCCAGAGACATAGGAACAGTTCAGCGTCATTTGCTGTTTTCTTGCTTTGATCAGGTGTTTTGGGGTCTGCGTGACTCCAGAGTCCACTGGGCCTGTTGGGAGTGACAGAGAGAAGTCCAGGGGCAGAGCAGAGGAAGCCTCCCACACCAGCCATCACCCCAGACTTCTATGTCAGGGATGTGACTGAGTGTCCGGACTTACACACAGTGTCTGGGGCTCACCTGTTCCCAGGAGACAAAGGGCCACACAGCAGAGGAGCCTGGGGCTCATGGCAGCTTCTCAGGACCTCTCTCAGCTCAGGGTGGGGTGCCCTGGGGTGAGTGGTCCACAGTTCCATACTCCCTGTGCCCTGATAGGAGTATTTGCGATGACGTCACTGCTCTGATGGGAGTCTCCCAGGAGGCTGCTCCCCAGTGCTCTGAACCTAGGGCGGGACCCAGGATTGAGAATCTATACATCGTTCCCTGTCCTGTAGAGC
>NW_028077204.1:0-996 GCF_014824575.4 Sturnira hondurensis | reverse complement strand
GCTTTGCTTCTGAGGGGGGGGGGGCTGACTGGACCACATGCCTTTTATTATGCATCAGGCTTGTTTGGGTTTCTTCACATGTGGTGGTGGTAGTGGCCAGAGGGGAAGCCCCAATGCACAAGTGATTTTCAAACCTTTGTTTGCTAGCATATTATTGGCTAAAGCATGTCCCATGGCCTACCTGAGAGTCAAGTTTGAGGAAATTCAAAGTTATATGACGAGTAGAGATAGGAGTACAGTGAAAGGAATCCTGTGTAGCCATTTTCCCAACTTATTGCATATGGTTTACTAAGATCAACTACTGAATTAAGTGGGGGAAAACTTGTATTATCTTGGCACAAACTAAAAGCTATCATTTAAAAAAAATGGGGAGGATGAGTCAAAGGTGGGTCTAATGTCAAATAATAAATATATTCAGCTAAAATGAGTATTCTGTCCAGAAACTTTTGGGAGTGCTGTTTGGGTTATCAGACCACACTGGAACTCAGTCAGAGGGCGCGCTCCCTGCTTGGAGTTCTGTAGTTTGTACCAGAAAATGCTGAGAATCATTGTTTACATTCTAGCATCGTTATCCCAGGCAGTTCAGTGCAATCCACCCAATCACTTGTGTCTAGAATTTTAGTAAAAGTACATTATTTTTAGCTTATAAGCTTTAAGTATGTATATCATTGTACCGTAAATGACTTTTAGTGGGGTGGTATTTATAAAGGCAACTTAGAGTGAAATACCGCAATTCTAATGGGCTGAGAATTGTGGATCCACAGAGATAAGAGGCAGTTTTTCATCACAGCCTGATACTAGGCTGAGTCCAAAGTGTGGCATCTGTAGTTCAAGTTTCGGAAACGGGCAGAAACTGCTCTTAGATGGTAGTATTCGAATGAAAAAAAAATTCAATCATTATTCCATTCCCATCCTACGTCAGCCCACTCTACCCAAAACTTTGCTTCAGTATTTTAGAAAATCAAAAAGGTTTGAATTTATTTGGTCTTAAAAACA
>NW_028077203.1:0-2079 GCF_014824575.4 Sturnira hondurensis | reverse complement strand
AGTAACTTCTTCCAACTTTGCTGGAGGGCAAAGAATGTCTGAAAGCACCTCAAATAGCGCCTGCCTCACTGTAGCTATTCCAAATGTTGGGTTCCCTTACTTTCCCTAAAGTCTTGGAGGTAATTACGTCCCGGGTCCCTGCCTTGGCTGCCAGGAACCCGAACATTCGCCTGCCATTTTCTTGCAAGGAGACTATCATTTTTACCTAACCACACAAGGCGTATTTGGAGTGAATTAAGGCCAGAGTGAGGATTTTCCTCATTACTTCCTAAAGTGCGAGAGAAAAAGTAATTAGGAAGGTAAGTTACGAGTTTTCCAGATATCCTGCGTTTGGCTGGCCGAGTTAGATGCCGAAGATCCCTGGCAGAGAAAGACAAAAAGGCCAGGGGAGCTGTCAGACTTGATTGGACTGTGTGGGGGAGATAGTGTCCATAGGACGGAGATACTTTGTTTGAACAGGGATTTTTGAGCTTGCTCAAATCCAGCAGCAATATGTCCGGAGCACCCAGTGTGTGTGAGCTAAAGCCTTTAGAAGGAAGAGGGCAACCCAGGAAAGGGGGTCAAAGAGTCGGATTATTTGCAGTGAAACTGTAGCTCAAATTAGACCAGAAAAGGTATGTCCAGCGACAGGTTAAGTTAGAGAGGACTGGCCACTCCTGGGTCCCTTCTGAGGGTCTCTGCAGAGAGAGAGGCAAGAGAAAGGTAGAAGAGAAACTGAGTCTACTGAGCCATGGAAAGGAAGAGAAGGATTTAATTGTGGAAGCGGAAATGAAGGGAAGGGTGATAGGTGGGCTTTATTTGTCCATCTGCTACGCCCAGTATGTCAGAATAATCCCTCCCTCCCTCCCCTCCTGCCCTCCTTTCTTTCCATGGAGGGGTGTGTGTGTGCCAAATAGTTTAGTCTAAATTATGACCCTGGCAAAATGATGATGTCAAGTCCAAGTGAGATGAACTTCTGTGAGTAATAATATTCCATTTCATGGAAAAACCTGTGGGTCGTGACAGCCTTTTCTTTACCTTCCAATTTAATTCCTTTTTGTTATTTGCTATACTGATTGTTTTGAAAGTAATTGGCCAGCACTGCAGATAAACACACACTCATTTGGGGAGGTGTGAGTTGGCTTCCCCCACACTTCCACCCACAGCGTTACCTTGAGGACTCGTTTCTGTTTCTGGAAGATGAGAAATACAGCGCGCCGGGGTGCTGATCCACGTCCTGGGGACTCGGTGCTGCCAAAGAGCTGGCATCTGCTGTGTTAAGAAGACAGCAGGGGAGTTCTACTGCCTTCAGATGGGTGTGCAGGGTTCCAGTGGCGCCACAGTGACACACTAGCTCGGCTCGGTGGGATGTTATCACCATCGGCTAAGCTGGAGATGGGTAGGCAGAGGAGGAGATCAAAATGTCACTTCCTACCCCTGACCATAAAGCCTTCCCAGGGGCACCGGGCAGACTCGTATCCAGAAGAGGGGAGGTAACGGAGAAGGTGGGGGGAGGGGTACAGGCAGAGCGAGGATGGATACTTGTGAACCGAAGTGGTTTGTAGGCCCTCAGGAGGAAGCAGGGAGAATTAATACCACCACCGATAGCGCTCTGCCAGCCTGGCTTGTGGCAGGTTCTCCCACACCACAGTCGGGTTTTGTTCTCTCACTTGACTCAGGTGGTCTGAGTTGTCAGTTCATCTGAGTGTCTGTCCGCTGTCGGCCTTAGGGGCTCATGTGGTTTTGTGAATAAATGTCCCAGATGTTTGCTGAGCATCTGTGCTCGTGCTGGGCTGGGTGGGCGGGTGGTGATGAATCAGCTACATTTTTTTCCTGAAGTCCATTTATTTAAAAAAATTTTATGGTGGGCCTACTACGTGTCAGATACAGTAATAGGTGCAAGTGGGCCCCAAGACCCCACCTCTCTGATGGTCCCCTAGCATGGTTGGTGTTCCAGGCGGCTCAGCGTGCAAGCACAGAAAATATGGCTTGTTCAGTAGCCACCTGGGAGTGAGCATTTGGGGTCATTCTCAATTTTTCCCACTTACTATGTTACTGTGGACGTTCTTCTCACCTGTGCCTCCCGGAGCTCATTTGCAG
>NW_028077202.1:0-2189 GCF_014824575.4 Sturnira hondurensis | reverse complement strand
GAGATGAGGATGGCTTTATCAGAGTGTTATTCCACTTACGACTCACCACTGCGCAATGGGTGAGATGTATTCCTAACTGCTTCCCGCTTTCCTTCTCTCTGGCCCTTTCTCTGTAACCCAGGGCCTTCATGCCATTCCTCGTTTGCCCAGTACTTTCTCTACTCTTGTCAGAGAACACGATCCTGTGTGTCCTAACCTATAAGGAAGACCCCCATGCCCCAAACCAGAATTTATTTATAAAACATTGTGTATTTAGTCTTACGTGTGTAAACTTTAGTCACCTTCAAAATATTCTCCAGTTGATGCCATACACCTGGTAGAGATGTTTTTTCCACAGTTCTAGTTTTTGAACTTGTCTATTTTAATGTCTTTTAGTGCTTCTGCCATTTTTTTGTTTCACCTCTTGCACGTTGGCAGAATGTTTATCTTTGAGGAATTTTTTTATCTGGGGGAACAAAAAAAGTCACTCAGGGAGAAACTGGGTGAATAGTGGGGGTGAGGCATGGGGGTCATGTCGGTTTTTGGTCAAAAACTGCTGAACACTCAGCGTGGTGTAGGCAGGTGTGCTCGTAAATCACCATAAAAGGAGCAAAGGCATTGAAAGAGTCCTCAAAATATTCACCAAGTCCAAACTCAGCCTCACGCAACAATGCCAGCTGGTGCACTGATGCAGATGGGTTCCTAGCACACTCCCCTAGTGGGGGAAGCCTGTACTACAAGGGGCCTGCCCTCCAGAAGATAATTCGTTTTGTTTTGTTTGGTCCTCCCTCATATTTCTCCTTCCTTACTTTTCTGTTACACCTACCCTAACTTTTGGTTTATTCTTAATGAACCCAGTATTCTTGTTAAGACTTTATATTCTAAGCCAGGGACCATTGTAATTCAACACAGGACTCATGAAAACGATAAAGGTTAAATACAAAGCAGCAAAAACGGGGACAGTTTAGCGTGGAGGGCAGAGAACATGCTAGGCAGCGCTTTAAATAGTGTCACGGATGCAGTTGCCTCTGCTGCCTTGGCGGAAGATGGGTTCTGATTCACGTTTGTTAGAAGGGAGCAGGGACCCGGTGAGGAAGGACTTGCATGGCTGAGTTTTGCGGAAGGGAGGGAAGAGGAAAAGGTCCAGACTCCCTACCATGGATCCTGGTATTAGGAATCTGGAGTATGAGTGTCTGCCTGCCAGGGTTGGACTGATGTGGGGGAGGAGGCCCCCCAGGGGGTTGGGGGAGAGGCAACAGGGAGCAGAGGGTCTCAGGGATGAGCACGGCCTAGAGCCAGCCTTGACTGCCAGCTCTGCGTTTAGAGTTTTTCAGCCCACAGTTTATTAAGTTTTTGTAATTGCTCAAAACTGGCAAGGGGACGAACTTCTCAGATGAGATTTGAGATCTGCGTGGAGGCTTGTGTCCACTGAATTCACCTTTTTGGAGGATTATCTAGATTTAGGGACCCCCTTAGTCCACCCACTCCCACCCCCGCCGTCTGCCCCCTCCGGGCTTCAGAGCAAAGGCAGGTCCAAACCGAAAGGGACTCTCAAAGAAGGCTATTCACGGTCTGTCAGAGGATTCTGGAAAATAATTGTGTATATACCAAATAGTTGTTTATACCAAAAAGCAAAGGAGGCAGATCTTTTTATTAAAATTATTTCATTTACCTAAGTGTATGTCTTCATTCCTTAGACAAGCTGCGAGGAGCTGGCAGGTGAGGAAGAGCCAGATAATCAAAAATGTTTGGCAGTGTTGATAAGGTTTAGATAAAGATTTCGTCAAGGCTTCAGAAAGCTACGCCCTCTCTCTGGTGACACTCTGTCTGGGGAAGAGCATGAGCTAAGTCACCTGGAGAAAGTGACTTGACTTCCTCCCTCCCCTGAGATTGGGACTAATTGGGAGTGTCTTTCAAAACCGTGTGAGTCGGGGTATGGTGCAGTGATGGAATGACTTGTACCTGGGTGCTTGTGCCAGTGTGTTGGTTTGTAACGTATTGTGTGAAGCTCAGAAAGAAGCTACTTTCTCTTTAAAGGTGTCAGGTGAGAGTAATAGTGGAGTAATAAAGGTTCTCATAAACTCAAATGTACGCACTGTGTGCTGGGTCCTGGGTGCTAAGTGATTTCCCACTGGGGATTATCCCACTTAGTCTTTTAACAACCCAGAAAAGTAGTCGCTGTTATGATGATCCCCACTTTAGAGGTGAGA
>NW_028077201.1:0-548 GCF_014824575.4 Sturnira hondurensis | reverse complement strand
AAAGTGAAGTGTTTTTCCTGTTGGTACAATATTGCCACTGAAATGATCCTTCTTCAGTTCTTCGGCTTTGCAAACTTACCTGTGAATGAGGGCACAACTTTTCTAGAACACCTGTAGCACTACTAAAAATCAGTAGGAATGAGTGGAGTGCATTACAACCATCATATTTTCATTTAGAGATAGTATGGTAATGCGAGGCACACTTGAATACACAATTTAACAAAATCAAATACGATTTACAAATGCCTTGCTTCTGGGCTTGGATTAAAGCAAGGAAGAAAAATTATATTTCTTGGCTCAAACATGTTGAAGATGCAATCTCATACATAACCAAATGTTTCAATTTCTTCCATGTCTAAACATTACTTAAATATTTAAGATTTTTCTCACCTTATGTAAAATTTCCAATGCTCTCCTGCACTCTTTACTTTTTTAGGTTACATGTCTGCTGATATTAGATTAGTACTTTCACTGAGGCAATACCCAGACTGAATCGTTTCAGTTAATGCCACAATGATAGAATGGCACTTTGATTACATTTCATTTGT
>NW_028077200.1:0-3543 GCF_014824575.4 Sturnira hondurensis | reverse complement strand
CAGGAGCCCCTTTTCCTCCTGCAGCAACACGTCTGGGGCTCAACGGGTGTCCGCAGACTCTCACCACCCTGTGAGGTCCCGAGTCCTTCCTTCTTTCTTCCAGGCCATGCCTGAAATGCAGAGTCAGCTTGTGAAAAGCTGCTAAATAACATGCCAATGCGAGATGTTGACCCTCACTCTAAACGGTCTCAGTTCAGAGCAGATGAGGATGTCACTGGTGTCACAGCGGCTTTCTGGGTGGGCAGTGCACTGAGGAAGGGAGGGTGATGGTTGTTGGGCAGTTTAATGGTTGTCTGTCCACATCCTGCCTGAAACCCCAAGATTGTTTATGAAAAATATCTTTAATAAACCTGGATACTGTTTTCTTGGGGGGAAAGACAACATGCAGGAAGAAGGTGGCGGTGACTGTGCTGTGTCACCCACACCAGCGTGTCCACTGTGTGCCCCCATGTGCACACTGGCATCTGGGAGGCAGGGCTGGTCCCGTGCACACGTCTCACCCAGGACATAGTGTCTGGCAGACACAGTGGGGCTGAACCACTGTTTGCTGGGTGTCTCCTGTCTCAGGCTTTGGGGCAATTGCCACCAGCACCCTGTATTCAACCTGCACTAGTGGTGGCATCAGTGAGAGGCAGTTCCCAAGTTCTGTGTCCTCTATGCAAGCCCCAGAATCTCACAGCTACCCAAGGGTTATGTCAGAGATGCTTCAGGTGGACCCACCCCTTCAACCTTCCAATGAAGCTTTTCGTCCTTTTATGGGTGATCTGAACCACCTGTTCCTGGTCTTGAGGCCAGCGGTGGTTATGGAGAGAACAGCAATCCCAATCCCTCAGTCCACGGATCAGGAAGATACCACCTGAGCAGTGGGTTCTGACTCTGCACCTGCACAGAGCACACACCTGCTCCCCCTGCAGGCAGTGTGGCGAGGCCACCAGGGGGCAGCAGAGACCACCTGGCAGAGCCTCCTGGAGACTCAGAAGGCCTGGGCTTCAGGAATTCTACCATGCAGGGGGATTATTATGATTTATGTTTTGAATAATCTGTCCATTTATTAGTAATGAAAATAATTTAATTGTGGTAAACACGGGGTCATTAACTACAACCTCACACCTGTAGAAAGAGTAGTAACTTTTCCACACTATCACCTCTGATACCGGTGACATAACACACTGACTCTGACTCTCTCAGGTTGGGTTCTTGTAGAATTGGCCTGCTTTTCCATCACAGGTCCTGGTAATTCATTCCTGCCCAGCCCACCCCATTCATGCTCACACTGTAACTGTCACATCTTTCAAGGACTGGAGGTGACCCTGGCACTGGGGAACATGGGGGACACTGGGGCCCCTCCAACCAGTCTCAAGACTTCTCACCAAGTACAGCAACTCACGAGTCCTAAAAGTTCTGAGCACCATTAGCAAAGTGAGAATTTTATTTATGTTCTGATCCTCTCAAACTGCCACCGGGTTGAGGCACAACTCTGATCTCAGGCTCATATCGTCACCACTACAGTTAAGGCTCTAGAGTGGGTTGAGAACGAGCAGACAGATGTCACCTCTGAGCTCAGCTGTGGTCAGACCAGCCCAAGAGTGAAGCCATGAGGCAGTCTGAAGTACAGATGTCACCCCCACACCATGGAACCGGGGGAGGAACCAGAAAACCCTGGGAATGAGCACAGTACCGAAGTCTGTTTAACCAGCACCCCAAAGGACATCTGAATTATTTTCGATTGGGGCTCATATGTGTGAGGGCGCTTGTATGAACTGAGTGATTGTGTCTTCCCCAGTTCATACGTTGAAGTCCTTCCCCCAGCGTAGCTGTATGTGGAAATGGAGACTCTAAGGAAATAGTAAAAGCCAAAGGATGAGTTATGGGTGGGGCTGGGGTCTGGTGGGATCAATGACCAGAGTCTCTCTCTCTCTGTCTGTCTCTCTGACGTCCAAGTTTAAGCAACTTTTTGGTATTTGTTTAAAACAGCCTGAGATGACTATCAGGGGCTGTGAACACTCGCTTGTGGGTTTTCTATAAACATAAGATGTTAATTTTCTGAAATAAATGCTCAATAATGCAGTGGCTCGTTTTATGATCATTGCATGTTCAGCTTCATACTAAGCACACAGCTGTTTCTCCACTGCGGCTCTGCCGTCTGACATTCCTACCGCCACTGACGGAGTGACCCCCCTCTCACTCCCTGACCGGGGCTTGGTGTTGCCCCGGTTTCCCCTCAGTCAGTCTGGTCCTTCTGACAGGCGTGCGGGTACCTCGCTATGGTGTTAATTTCCCTGCCCTGGCGGCTAGTGATGAACATGTTTTGTTGGGTTTTTTTGACATTTATGTATTTTTCCATCAAATGTCCATTCATGTCATTTACCCATCTTCAAGTTGAACTTCATTTGTTCTGTTTATTTTTTAATGTTAAAATGGATTTGACAGAAACATGCATCCGTTTGCTGCCCCATCGCCCATGCATGCATTGTGAGACTCCCATGTGCCCCTCAACCAGGGGTCAGGCCCCCAACCTTGGTGCCTTTGGGAGACACTCCAGCAACTGAGCCCCCAGCCAGGGCTGTTTGCTTTCTTTATTAACTGATTTTGAAACTTTTACACAACATTTCTTTGATGGATTGGGACTGACAAGTGTTTTCTCTCACTTTGTTGTTCTTTTTAATTAACTCCACTGAAGAGACTTTCATAGAACAAAGTGTTAAATTTTAAAGGGTTTCCATTTACCTTCTTTCCTTTTACATGTGAAGCATTTTTACAAAGCCTAAGAATGCTTACGAAGACCAAGATTTAAAAGTTTTCTTCCTTTTTCCCCCTAAAATGTAATAGAAACTCCCCCAGAGGCACATGACCAATGTCACTGTGTCCTGGCGCAATTTCCAGCCTCTTACACCAGCTTGGCCACTGTCCCTACCAGCTCCTGTAACCAGCACCCCCACACACACACACCGCACTGTGATCTCCTCACTGGAGGGGAATGCGGGTTCTCCCCAAGACCAGAGAGGAGACTCAGCCCAAGTGTCGGAGTAGGGCTGGTCAGCAGTCAGCACTGTCCCCTCAACACCACAGAGAGCTCTGAGCAACCCAGGCCCACACCTGGTCATGAGGACCCAACTTTAAACCCTCCACTGGTCCCAGCTGTGCTCTGCCCATCAGGGGCCATTAAGCAAGGCCCCGAGAGGAAGGAAGTGGATTTGCATGGGGCCCTTTATACAGGATAAGACAGGCCCAGAAGCCATATCCTCAGGTGTGGGTCAAAGGAAGATCCTGGGGCATCTGTACCATGGCCTGGACCCCTCTCCTGCTCCCCATGCTCACTCTCTGCACAGGTGCTGACGCCCAAGGCTAAGCCCCCACAGAATCCGGGAACAACCTGGCCCTGATCTTTGCTCAGCATTGAGGAAGTGCACCATCTGGAAAGGAGACCCTCCTTCTCTCACTCACCTCTCCTGTCCTCTCTTACAGGTTTGGTGGGCTCTTCTGAAGTGACACAGCCCCCAGCAGTGTCTGTGAACCAAGGACAGACAGCCAGGATCACCTGCC
>NW_028077199.1:0-556 GCF_014824575.4 Sturnira hondurensis | reverse complement strand
CAAAACCACTGGAAATGATGAGTTACTGACTGAGGGTGCAAGTTAGATTCACCTGAGATGCGCTGCTGACTGAGGGTTCAAGTTAACTTCACGTGAGAAACTGAAAATTGCAAGGAAATTGTCTAAAAGTTGGATTCCAGAGAGCATTTTTCAAGATGTGTTGTAAAACTAAGTTTGATAGTTACTAGCACAAAAACATTTCTTCTAAAACCAGCAAAGAGCTTATGTTAAGAAAGAGCTAGAAAACAGACAATATTTTGATAAAAAACATGAACAGAGGGAGGACAACAAATTTACGGTTATTAACAATCACACCTAAAACAAAAGCAAACTAAGAGGACAGCTAGATTGGGAGCGGAACCTAGAAATGGAGATCACATGGAGGGTTAGCAACAGGGGAGTGGGAGGAGGAGAAGGGGGGAGAAGGTACAGAGAATAAGTAGCATAGAAGGTAGGTAGAAAATAGATAGGGGGAGGGTAAGAATAGTGTGGGAAATATAGAATCTAAAGAACTTGTGACACATGGACATAAATGAAAGGGGGCGTGGTGGGGGAG
>NW_028077198.1:0-748 GCF_014824575.4 Sturnira hondurensis | reverse complement strand
ACATACAAGGGAGCCCCAATAAGGTTAACTACTGACTTCTCAATGGAAACATTCCAAGCAAGAAGAGAAAGGCAAGAAATATTTCAAGTAATGAGAACCAGAGGCCTACAACCAAGGTTACTTTACCCAGCAAGGCTCTCAATCAAGATAGAAGGCCAAATACAGAGCTTCTAAGACAAAAGAAGTCTAAAAGAATATGCCTCCACCAAACCAGCTCTACAAGAAATACTAAAAGGGCTGCTTTAAGGAAAGGAAGGAAAAGAGAGAGAGAGGAACTCTGGTACAAAAATGGCAATGAATAAGTACCTATCAATAATAACCTTAAATGTAAATGGATTAAATGCTCCAATCAAAAGACATAGAATAGTTGAATGGGTAAGAAAGCATGACCCACACATATGCTGCCTACAGGAGACCCACCTCAGGACAAAAGACCATTACAGAATAAAAGTGAAAGGCAGGAAACAAATTTTCCAAGCAAATGGTCAAGAAAAAAAAGCTGGGGTAGCAATTTTAATATCAGACAAAATAGAGTTCAAAAAAAGGGCCATAAGGAGAGACCCAGAAGGTCACTTCATAATACTCAAGGGATGAATCCTTCAAGAAGACATTAACATCGTAAATATATATGCACCCAACATAGGAGCACCCAAATATATATGAAAAATCCTAGAAGACTTCAAGAAAGATATTGAGAGCAACACAATTATAGGAGGGGATTTTAACACCCCACTGTCAAAAATGGACA
>NW_028077197.1:0-3295 GCF_014824575.4 Sturnira hondurensis | reverse complement strand
AAGGAAATTGGGACTCAAATCAAGGGAGTGGACCAGAAGGAAGAAAAAAATGGCCAAACAGTAAAGAAGGACAAAACAAGAATTCAAAAAACGAGGAGAGGCTTAGGAACCTCCAGGACATCTTTAAACATTCCAACATCCAAATTATAGGGGTACCAGAAGGGGAAGAGGAACAGTAACAAGTGGAAAAGTTATTTGAACAAAAAATAAAGGAGAATTTCCCCAGTCTGGCAAAGGAAATAGACTTCCAGGAAATCCAGGAAGCACAGAGAGTCCCAAAGAAGTTGGACCCAAGAAGGAACACACCAAGGCACATCATACTTACATTGCCCAAGATTAAAATGAAGGAGAGAATCCTAGAAGCAGCAAGAGATAAGGGTACAGTCACCTACAAAGGAGTTCCCATCAGACTGTCAGGCGATTTCTCAAAAGAGACCTTATAGGCAAGAAGGGGCTGGAAAGTATTCCACATCATGAAAGACAAGGACCTATATCCAAGATTGCTCTATCCAGCAAAGCTTTCATTAACAATGGAAGGACAGATAAAGTGCTTCTCAGATTAGGTCAAATTCAAGGAGTTCATCATCACTAAGCCCTTATTATATAAAATGTTAAAGGGACTTATCTAAGAAAAAGAAGATAAAAAATATGAACTGTGAAAAAACAGCAAACACGGTTATTAACAACCACACCTAAAACAAAAGCAAACCAAGAGGACAGCTAGATCAGGAGCGAAACTATAGAAATGAAGATCACATGGAGGGTTAGCAACAGGGGAGTGGGAGGAGGATAAAGGGGTAGAAGATACAGAGAATAAGTAGCATAGACAGTAGGTAGAAAATAGATAGGGGGGAGGGCAAGAATAGTAGGGGAAATATAGAATCTAAAGAACTTGAGACACATGGACACAAACTAAAGGGGGGAATGGTGGGGGAGGATGTGCAGGGTGGAGCGGAATGAAGGGGAGAAATAGGACAACTGTAATGGCATAATTAATAAAATATATTCTTAAAAAATTTTTAAAAAGTATACAGCCCACTTCTCCCTCTCCTCATGGGGACATTGAGTGTGCTGTCTTAGTAATGATTCAGGAGGCCTTAGTGTTAGATTCCAGCAATATCACTAGAAGACTTCTATTTTAACAAGTTGGTCAGTTGAATGTAAGCAAATAATTAACTGAAACTCGAATGTCTTACCCTCAAGAACTTTCCATACTAGGTTTCCATATAATAACCAAGAGAACAATAAACTCACAGGCTGGGAGAGGTCATGAGTCAGGACTAGGCTGAGACTAGGACAGTATGTAACAAAACCATCTCATATGACTTATCTCTCCATCATGTTTCACACCTGGGGAAACCAAGGCACCAGATTAAGTGGTGAAGTCTCCTTCCCCGTGGTTTAGCATCTGGGAACAACTGTATAGTTTTCTCTCTGCATTAACTTCAAGGGTTTATTTCCATGGAGGAATGCACTGGGGCTTTCTTCTCTTACTGATCTTAACAGTTCCGATCATCCAAAAAACATTTCTTAACATCCCTAGAATCATGGATTTAGGGACTCCACAGCAGTGAAAAGACTTGAGATAACAAAATGTATCATTTATAAAAGCGCTAAACTAGGCAAAGCAACAGTCAATTATTTTGTTTTACCAAGACTTGGAAATTAGAAGCAAACAAACCTTTTATTAAGACCAAAATGGGCTAAAATTGTTCGTATTCTTGGCTCATGTATATTTCTCTACCTATTGTCTTTGCTATAAAAACTATCAACTTCTACTCTTAATGTAAAGATTTTTTGACGTCTTATTGAGATGTAATTTATTTTCTTAAATTGTATTTTTATTGATTAGCTATTATAGTTGTCCTGATTTTTCCACCCTCCACCCAGCACATCCCACTCCCTCAGACAATCCTCACACCATTGTTCATGTCCATGGTCCATGCATATAAGTTCTTTAGCTACACCATTTCCTACACTGTACTTTACATGCCCATGGCTATTCTGTAACTACCTATTTTTGTACTTCTTAATTCCCTCACCCATTCCCCTAAAGCTCCCTCCTATCTGACAACCATGAAAACACTCTCTTTATCCATGATTCTGTCTCTGTTCTTGCTTGCTTAGTTGTTTTTTAAATTCAATTGTTGATAGATGTATTTTTGCCATTTTATTGTTCACAGTTTTGATCTTCTTTTTTTTCTTAAGTAAGTCCCATTGACATTTCATATAACAATGGTTTGGTAATGATGAACTTCTTTAGTTTTTTCTTGTCTGGGAAGCTCTTTATATGCCTTTCACTTCTAAATGATCACTTTGCTAGGTACAGCAATCTTGGCTGTAAGTCCCTGCTTTTCATTAACTTGAATATATCTTTCCAATTCCTTCTAGACTGCAAAGTTTCTTTTGAGAAATCACCTGATACTTTTATGGGAATTCCCCTATAGGTAACTAACTTATTTTCTCTTGCTGATTTTAAGATTCTCTCTTTATCTTTTACCTTTGGCATTTTAATTATAATGTGTCTTGGAGTAGGTCTCTTTGCATCAGTCTTGTTTGGTCTGTCTGTACTTCCTGGACTGCAAGTCTATTTCTGTTACCGAACAAAGGGTCCGAGGGGGGGGCAATACTTGGCCCACCGAGGGATGCCAAAAACTGCTGCAGAAAACAGGGACCCCTCCCAAGGACGATACACTAAAATCTTAAGGTCCTTCTGTCCGCCGCCAATTGGAAACACATCTCTCAATGCCAGAGATTTGTGAAAAGGAAACAAAATGTTTATTTAATGCTATTCAGGCCTAATGCCTTCCTTAAAATATTNGAAACACATCTCTCAATGCCAGAGATTTGTGAAAAGGAAACAAAATGTTTATTTAATGCTATTTAGGCCTAATGCCTTCCTTAAAATATTAAAGTCTTTAAGGATATACACCTACACACACACACAGCGCTGCTCCCTTCTCCCACTGTCCCAACTCCGGGTACCATAAATCAGGAAAAGAGCACACATCCATTTTTCTCCCAGGCCGCTGGCACGTGAGCTGTGTCGCCTGCCTGTCCAGGCAGGATCTCCAATTAATCCAAAGTCATGCGGCACCTTCCACTGGCAAGAGTTCTTTGTACCAAGTTCTAGTCAAAGTCTCTCCTGCTTTCCAGGCTACTCAGCCATGGCTGCACCCTGTATCACTTACACTACCCTCATTTTTTTAATTCTTTTCTTGTTGTTCTGGGTTTTTTTTGTTATTGTTTGTTTGGTTTTTACTTTCTTATGCTCCAAATCATTTATTTGATTCTA
>NW_028077196.1:0-1349 GCF_014824575.4 Sturnira hondurensis | reverse complement strand
ACTGTACCCAGCAAGGCTCTCGATCAAGATAGACGGCCAAATAAAGAGCTTCCAAGACAAAAGAAGTCTAAAAGAATACACCTCCAGCAAACCAGCTCTACAAGAATTGCTAAAAGGGCTGCTTTAAGGAAAGGAAGGAAGAGAGAGAGACAGAGAGGAACACAGGTACATAAGTGGCAATGAATAACTACATTTCAATAATAACCTTAAATGTAAATGGATTAAATGCACCAATTAAAAGACACACAATAGCTGAATGGATAAGAAAGCATGACCCACACATACGCTGCCTACAGGAGACCCACCTCAGGTCAAAAGATCATCACAGACTAAAGGTGAAAGGATGGAAACAAATTTTCCAAGCAAATGGACAAGAAAAAAAAGCCGGGGTAGCAATTCTCATACCAGACAAAATAGACTTCAAAAACAGGGCCATAAAGATAGACCCAGAAGGTCACTTCATATTACTCAAGGGAAGAATCCAGCAAAAAGACATTAACATCGTAAATATATATGCACCCAACAAAGGAGCACCCAAATATATAAAGAAAATCCTAGAGGACCTCAAAAATGATATTGACAGCAACACAATTATAGTAGGGGATTTTAACACCCCACTGTCAAAAATGGACAGATCTTCCAAACAAAATATCAACAAAGATATAGCAGCATTAAATGACACTCTAGATGAAATGGACCTAATTGATAGATATAGAGCCCTTCACCCTAAAGAAGCTAAATACACATTCTTTTCAAATGCACATGAAACATTTTCCAAGATAGATCACATGATAGGACACAAAATGAGACTCAACAAATTTAGGAAAATAGAAATCATACCAAGCATTTTCTCTGATCACAAGTGACTGAAATTGGAAACTAACCCCACAGGAAAAAAACAAAAACACACAAAATCATGGAGATTCAATGGTATGGCATTAAACAACGAATGGGTCAAGATAGAAATCAGAGAAGTAATATAAAATTTCTGGAAACAAATGAAAATAGACTTACCACAACCCAAAACTTATGGGACACTGCCAAGGCAGTCCTGAGAGGGAAGTTCATAGCAATACACACTTACCTAAAGAAAATAGAAACATTTCAAACAAACAACCTAACCTGACGCCTCCAAGAACTTGAGGAACAACAACAGAGACAGCCCAGAGCAAGTAGAAGGAAGGAAATAACCGAGATCAGAGCAGAATTAAAAGACATAGAGACTAAAAGCACAATTCTAAAGATCAATAAATC
This sequence comes from Sturnira hondurensis, assembly GCF_014824575.4. Taxonomy (NCBI): domain Eukaryota; kingdom Metazoa; phylum Chordata; class Mammalia; order Chiroptera; family Phyllostomidae; genus Sturnira; species Sturnira hondurensis. Next base: position 95 of record NW_028077196.1, on the reverse strand, counting down.
CAGGAGTTGGTTTTTTTGAAAAGATAAACAAAATAGATAAAACTTTAAGTAGGCTCATCAAGAAAAAAGAGAGAGGACCCAAATAAACACAATCA
>NW_028077195.1:0-1462 GCF_014824575.4 Sturnira hondurensis | reverse complement strand
GTCTGTTTAAAGCCTATACCACATAAGGTACATACATAAGGCATAACTTTTTGTGAATTATTTGTTTTTGCATAAGGTTTGAACTCTGTAAAGACGTTTTACAAGGTGCTCAAAACTTACAAGGTGGCTCTGATTTATGAATTTTTTTGAAGCCTAGAAATGTTATACTACAGGTTAAAGGCTTTACCACATATTTCACATATATAAGGCTTCTCTCCAATATGAAATTTCTGATGCTGATTAAGGGTTGAGGTCGAGCTAAAGACTGCCACATTGAGGACATTCACCAGGTTTCTATCCAGGGTAAATTTTCAGATGTTGAGTGAGGTGTGAGATCTGGCTGAAGGCGTTCCCACAGTGTACATTCATAAGGCTTTTCTCCACTATGAATTTTCTGATGTGTGAGTGTTGACTGCCACCCGAAGGATATGCCACATTGTGTACATTCATAGGTTTCTCTTCAGTATGAATTTTCTGATGGCGTGTAAGTGTTGACTGCCACCTACAGGCTTTGCCGCATTGACTACCTTCAGAAGGCTTCTCTCCAGTATGAATTTTCTGATGTTGAGTAAGGTTTGAAGTTCGCCTAAAGGATTTGTCGCATTGTTCACATGCATAAGGCTTCTCTCCTGTATGAATTTTCTGATGTTGAGTAAGTGTTGACCACTGCCTAAAGGTTTTGCAACATTGAGTACATTCATAAGGCTTCTCTCCAGCATGAATTTTCTGATGTTGAGTAAGGGTGGAAGTTCTCCTAAAGGCTTTGCCACATTGAGTACATTCATAATGTTTCTCTCCTGTATGAATTTTCTGATATTGAGTAAGTTTTGACTGATGCCTAAAAGCTTTGCCTCATTGAGGCCATTCATTACTCTTCTCTTCAGTATGAATTTTTTGATGATTCGTAAGGTGTGATGTCCTGCTAAAGGTTTTACCACATTTTGTACATTCATAAAGCTTTTCACCAGTATGAACTCTCTAATGACACCTCAGGTGTGAGGACCATGTAAATCCTTTACCACATTGTGTACAATTAGAGGTCTTCATTCCAGAATGAATTGTCTGATGTTGTGTATGGTTTGAGGACCACCTAAAGGCTTTGCCACATTGTCTGCATTCATAAGGCTTCTCTTCAGTATGAATTTTCTGAGCTTGTGTAAGGTTTGAAGACCTTCTAAATGCTTTCCAACATCTTCTACACATAGGAGAGTTTTTGCCTGTGTGAATTCTGTGATGCTGAGAAATATTATAGGGCTTTCCAAACGCATTGCCACATTCACTACATTTGAAAATTTTCTCTCCTGTATAAATTTTCTGATTGTCATTAACACCTGAGGACTGGCTAAATGTTTTAGCCCATTCTCTACATTTACCATGGTTGTGTCCCATGTGAACTGTTTGATAATTAGGAAGGGCTGATGTAATCCAAAATACTCTGCCACGTTCTTTACAAAATTCAGGC
>NW_028077194.1:0-1645 GCF_014824575.4 Sturnira hondurensis | reverse complement strand
GCAAGAGATAAGGGGACAGTCACCTACAAAGGAGTTCCCATCAGACTGTCAATGGATTTCTCAAGAGACCTTACAGGCAAGAAGGGGCTGGAAAGAAGTATTCCAAGTTATGAAATCCAAAGACCTACAGCCAAGGTTACTCTATCCAGCAAAGCTTTCATTTAGAACAGAAGGGCAGATAAAGTGCTTCTCAGATAAGGTCAAATTCAAGGAGTTCATCATCACCAAGCCCTTATTATATGAAATGTTAAAGGGACTTATCTAAGAAAAATAAGATAAAAATATGAACAGTGAAAGGACAGCCAACTCACAGTTATTAACAACCACAGCTAAAACAAAAGCAAACTAAGAGGACAGCTAGATTGGGATTGGAACCATAGAAATGGAGATCACATGGAGGGTTAGCAACAAGAGAGTGGGAGAAGGAGAAGGGGGGAGAAGGCACAGAAAATAGCATAGATGGTAGGTAGAAAATAGACAGGGGGAGGGCAAGAATAGTATGGGAAATATAGAATCTAAAGAACTTGTGACACATGGACATAAACTAAAGGGGGAATGGTGGGGGAGGGGATGTGCAGGGTAGAGGTGAATGAAGGGGGGGAATGGGACAACTGTAATGGCATAATCAATAAAATATATTTTAAAAAGAGCAGAATACAAAAATATGTAACAAATAAAAGCCTACAAAAAAGAAGTACCTGACAAAAATAAATAAATATGTAAACGTTAACTATTTCTTTTAAACTGGCTACATGAGTATTTTTATATTAGTCTTTATCATGTATCTATGTGTTTTTGTTCTAAAAGAAAAGAGACAGTTTGCTTTGAGGTGTAAATACAAGATAATTTAAGATTTTTTTCTTTCCTCTTTCTGATATTAGTTTGATATATAAACTTACAATTCTTACATTAAAAAGAAAAAGCAAAGGACTTCCAGCCAAGATGGAGGTGTAGGTAAACACACTGTGCCTCCTTGCACAACCAAAATTAAGGACAACAAAAATTTAAAAACAAAAAACAATCAGAACTGAGAGAAAATTGAACTGTAAAAAGTCTGACAACCATTCATCCAGATCAGTAAGAGGGGCAGAGTCAGCACCCAGTGGGGAGGGGTCATGGCAGGAAAAAGCAGTGGTTGGCAAACCCTGGGCTCAGGGAGGAAACAAGCAAACCCAGTGAAGAACGCAAGGGGGTTGTTTGACAACGGTCACACATCCACGCACAGATAAACCAGGCAGAAACGAGCAGCGAGATAGACTGCACAACCCAGGGATCCAGCACTGGGAAATAAAGCCTAAAAACACTGATTAAAAACACTTGTGGGTTTGAGGCACCAGGAAAGACTCCCAGCACCACAGGAGAGTAGGTTGGAGAGACCCTCAGGGTCCTAGAACATACACAATCCCACCCACCTGGGAACCAGCACCAGAAAGGGAACGCCCCAACATCCAAATTACAGGGGTACCAGAAGGGGAAGAGGAAGAGCAAGAAATTGAAAACTTATTTGAGCAAATAATGAAGGAGAACTTCCCCAATCTGGCAAAGGAAATGGATTTCCAGGAAATCCAAGAAGCTCAGAAAGTCCCAAAGAAGTTGGAACCAAGAAGGAACACACCAACACACATCATAATTACATTACCCAAGA
>NW_028077193.1:0-667 GCF_014824575.4 Sturnira hondurensis | reverse complement strand
TCTCTCCCTTTTTTCCCTGGTATCCTCGTGGGGTCAGAGGTGGGCACCAGGACGGGCGTCCAGCTGGCCTGTGCCCATCAGCAAGGAGCCTGGGTCTGGGTGCTTCTGCCAGTCCCACGCTGCCCCCTGACATTCTTCCTGAGCTTAAGCATCGCCCACCTGGGATATCTGCCCTCTTTGGGCTGCCCTCTCTACCTCCTGTCCCCCAACCCCATCCAGGCCCCCTCAGACTTGTAAATCCCAGCGTGGGCCCTGCCCCACCTTGTTCAAACCCCCTCCCACGCCCCTGGGACCGACTCCAAAGTCCTCACTTCAGTATTCAAAGATCCCTGGTCTTGTCTCCTCTTCCCGCTTGCTCGGGCACACACACTAGGAGCCCACAGCTCCTCCCACACCTCTGCCTTTGCTCCTGCTGTTCCCTCCACCGGGAACGCTGGGCTCCTGGGGGCCTGGCTCACTTGCTGCCCCCTCTGAAACTCTGGCCCTGACCTCTCACATCAGGATCACTTGCTCCTTCCCAGCAACCCCTCAGCAGGTGCTCTCTCCCTCCATGACGGCACATACACTGGTAACCGCAGATCAATGGCCCTCACTCACCAAGCACCGCGAGTACCGGTGCTGTGCTAACGCGCATTTGAAGGCACATCCTCCTTGACTCCTTACAACA
>NW_028077192.1:0-1357 GCF_014824575.4 Sturnira hondurensis | reverse complement strand
TTGCCTCTCGTGTGGCCCCCAAATGGGGACCTGTCCCACAACCCAGGCGTGCGCCGTGACTGGGAATCGAACCAGCGACTCTTGGGTTCACAGGCCTGCACTCAATCCCCTGAGCCACGCCAGCCAGGGCCCAGTTTGTACTTTGTAATCCCTCCATATTTTTTTCACCAAGCCCCCTCCCACCCCCCTTTCTCTCTGGCAACCATCAGCCTGGGCTCTGTATTTAAGCGTCTGTTTCTCTTTTGTTTATTTGTTTTTTTTGTTGTTTAGATTCCACAGATACGTGAAAGAATAAGCTATTTGTCTTTCTCGGTCTGACTTACTTCTCTGGGCATAATACCCTCTGGGTCTATCCGTGTTGCTGCAGATAAGATTTTATTCTTTTTTTTTTTTTTATGGCTGAGTATACGACCTTGTATGTATGTGCACAGCTTCTTTACTGACTCACCTACTGATGGGCACGGAGGTTGCTTCCGCATCTTGGTTAATATAGAAAATGCTGCGTCTTTTCAAATCAGTGTTTTGCCTTCCTCTGGCGAAACAGCCCATTCTCGTCGTCGATGAGCAATTCCCATTCTTCCCTGTTCTTTGTTCGTGTGGGCAAAACGAGAAGGAGTGTTTAGAATCGGGGCTGATNCCCCCTGCGCCCCCCCCCCCCCCCCCCCCCGATTAGCAGCTGGTCGGTCTTCTCCCTCAGGGGAGTGAGTCTAGGAGGGGAACCTGGAGACTCCGCTCGCCCTCGTCTTTCACCTCTTGCCGTGAACCTGAGAGAGGTTTTGTAAGTAACGGCCTCCTGAGTGAACTGGGTACATCGTAGCTTATAGCTGAGGACGGGGCAGGACGGTACCTGGTGCCGGGGAGCTGAGAACGAATCAACAAGAACAAACACATGAGCCAAATAGAGGCAGAGACTTGGAAACACAGAACAAACGGACAGTGACCAGAGAGAGGTGGGGAGGAGGGTAATGGGGGAAAGAAGAGCAAGGGGCAAGCAAAGGAACACGAAGAGGGGACTCGTGGGCACAGACCGCGGGGGGTCGACTGTGGGGTGGGGAGCATAGGGTAGGGGAGAGCAATGAGGACAAAGGAGGGACAACTGGAACTGAACAACAATAATTTTTAAAAATGTGCTTCACTGTGGTCGCCAAGAGCGATAGGGAGCTTTGCTCCTGGTAGGAAAGGGTTTTGATGAAATTAAGCCGCCGTGACGATCACGTGTGGTCCCTTATAGCGGTCAGACACGGAGGGGTTGGTCTACTGAATCTACCAAACTCCCGCTTTTTAGGTTTCCTTTTCCTGATCCGCATTCGCGTCTACCTAGATGGTTTGATCATAAACCCCAAATTCCCCTGCTGGG
>NW_028077191.1:0-1020 GCF_014824575.4 Sturnira hondurensis | reverse complement strand
CTGAAGAAGTAGGTCAGCGGAGCAGCTTCCTGGGCTGCGGAGACGCCGTGCCTGTCCCCCGCCTGCCTGTCCCCTGGCCAGAGTGCCCCTCCAGCCCTGCTCCAGCTAATTATCTCCCCGCCGCTCCGAGCCTCGCTGACAACTTGCCGCTCCGCGGGAGTGCAGGTGGGAGGCAGCTCTGAAGTGTGTCGGCACAGGGCTGGAGGGGACAGGGCCCCAGGCCCCAGCCGAGCTTCCACGGAGGCCACCGGGCCAGACACGCTGCTTGTCTGCAGGCAGTCTCTCACTGACCAATCACATGAGGAGCCTGGGACAGGTGGCGGTGACTGAGCGTGTCACGAGACCAGTGGCTGGCCCATCACCGGGGAGGAGCACCCCCGAGAGGCAGCTCTTCAATGAACGAACGAGGAGGCACGAGCCCACTGAGACGAGCCCTCTCCGAGCCAGGTGCGGCGTGCAGGCCCTTCCGCAAACGTGTCACTTCCTGCCAGTCTATTTTCCTACCCACCAGTCACAGGGGTATCCCATCTGCGCCCCAGGACGGCCATGAATGGGGCCCGACACAGGATCCTAAACTTACTTAGAACATTATGAGATTCTGTGTGTGTGATTACGTGCCGCAGAGCATTTAACGTATGGCCCAAGACGCCTCTTCTCCTCCTCCCAGTGTGGCACAGAGACGCCAAAGGTCAGACGCCAGGGCAGAGCTGACCATTCTCACCCCGTTACAGGTGAGGATGCCACCGAGCTCCCTCCCAGCGGCACAGTGTCTGTCCTGGAATGAAACGAAACCCCTGGGGAAGGAACCAGCCGCTCACCTGTGGGCGACAGTCGAGTCGGGCCCTTCGGGGTGTCTCCAGTCGGCGCCTTTCACGGGTAACCACCAGGGAGCGGCCGCCACCTCAGAGTAAGCAGAACACGCTGACATTAGTGGCCGGTGACACTGGCACCCGGATGTGCCACCCGGGGCTCCAATTCTGCCACCAGACAGACGTCCTGGCCGGGAGACTAGAACTAAAG
>NW_028077190.1:0-1583 GCF_014824575.4 Sturnira hondurensis | reverse complement strand
AGTCTGTCCTCATACACCTCTCTTCCAACCTGAAGTATAATATTTCTATTATCGTACATATACACTGAATGAAATACATGTCTGCATGAATAGGAAGGAATCCTCTTTGTCTTCTTGCCACCTAAGAAACTGTAAGGAAGGCAGGAGAGAATAGAGATAGGTAAAGGACTTGGAGCACTATGGTGTTAGTCCTAGTAGCAGCAAGGTAGTATTAATCTGAAGTTAGGGCTCAGCAAAAAAGGTAATATGGGAAGAGGAGACTTACTCAATTTCCCATCTCTTAAAGCTGCCATCATCACACTTTCTGATCATGGAGTTCTCTCCATCAAAAAAATTTTTGAGTACATGCCTCCTATACATGCATAGTGATTTTTGTTTCCATCGTCACCCTGAAATATGTTTCCACTGATTTTAGAAAGGAAGGGAGAGAGAGAAAAACATGGACAGATTGCTTCCCATACATGTCCCAACCAGGGATCGAATCCACAACAGATGTGCCCTGACTGGGAATTGAACTAGAAAACTTTCAGGGAGGGGTCAATGCTCCAACTAACTGAGCCACACAGCCAGGGCTATGCATAGTGATTTATAAATTACATGTATAAAGTGATATGCCAGTATTCCTATATCAAAAACTAAAGAATGGGGGAAATTACTAAAAATTTCTAATATTTTCTTGAAATCTCAGNCATTAGCATAGGAAAAAACCCTTCATCATCTGGCCTCCAGATGATGGAATCTACCTCTCCAGCCCACCTGGAACAAACTCCCAGCTGCCTCAGTACTCTCAAGCCTCCAGATTATTTTTTAATGCTTTATCTGCCAGTAAGATCCAAGGAGTTATTTTATATCTCTGTTTTTGCATCCACTTGCAGTTGCAAACTCCCATGGACTTTTCAGCCCCAATATTATCTCCTCTGAAGCCTTCCCCAGCATCTCCAAGTACAAGCACCATCTTGTGACAGAAGTTGCAAGGACATAGGTAAAGGCTCTGACGGAAAAGCATGAATCAACATGACTCACAGGTGTGGGGACTGTAAGGGAATGTTGGTGCTGTGTCAAACACACAAATCGCTAAGTGTGAAGTGAGACTGGCAAGTTAAAAATTAAAGTGACCCTTTCACTCATTGTCTTTGTTATAAAGAGGTTAAAAAATGTATTTCATAACGAAAGAAATAAATGTACAATAATTTGCAAGAGTTTTTGCCACGATTCTTGTAATGAATTTAAACTTTTAATTATGAAACATTTTATCACACTAGCAAACAGAAAAATAATATGTAACAAATACCTATTTCTCATCACTTGGATTAAGCAGAAGTTAACATTTTTCCTATTTCAGATTTTTGTTTTCTGTAGAAGACACTTAAGGTATGGGTATAATTAAAGCCTTAAACCTCAGTTCCGGGGGATGGGATGGGATGGGAGTAATAGACAGAAAACTGTACTTGAAAAATAATTAAGTAAAAAAATTAAAAAAAAAAAAACCTCAGTTCCAACCCCCACCAACTCATGTAGAAGGGATGTTTGTTAGCCACTCTTGTGGGAAATATTTGGTGTGCAGGGAGCCAAAGGTAAATTCC
>NW_028077189.1:0-814 GCF_014824575.4 Sturnira hondurensis | reverse complement strand
AAAGTGATTTATCAAGGTGTACAACATGATGACTTAGTGTATGTATATATACATATATATATATATATATATATATATATATACACACACACACATAGCAAAGTGTATGCATATATACATAGCATAGTGTACGCATATATACATATATACACATATATACATGTATATGTATATACATGCATACATATATTTATATATCTATACATATACACATGTGTGTACATATGTGTGTATGCATGTATGTGTATATACATGTATATGTATGTACATGTGTGTGTACACGCATAGCAAAGTGACTGCCACAATCGAATCAATTACCATATCCATCAACTTACATAGTTACCCCTTTGCAAGAGTGGAATGGGAACACTTAAAATCTACTCTCTGAGCCCTGGCTGGTGTAGCTCAGTGGACTGAGCACGGGTCTGTGAAGCAAAGGCTCACCAGTTCGATTCCCAGTCAGGGCACATGCCTGGGTTGCAGGCCAGGTCCCCAGTGGGGGCACATGAGAGGCAACCACACATTGATGTTTCTCTCCCACTCTTTCTCCTTCCCATCCCCTCTCTCTAAAAATAAATAAATAAAATATTTTTTTAAAATCTACTCTCTGAGCAAATTTCAAGTATACAATACAGTATTGTTAACTAGGTCACCATGTCATACATTGGATCCCCAGGACACATCATCTTATAAATTAGAATTGTGCCCTTGATGACATCTCCCCATTTCCCCCACCCTCTCAGCCCCAGGTGGCCATAGTTGTACTTTCTGGTTCTAGGGGTTTGGCTTTTTTCAGATTCCACACATACATGAG
>NW_028077188.1:0-862 GCF_014824575.4 Sturnira hondurensis | reverse complement strand
GCCAGATAGCCTTTGCCACCTCAAGGTATTGAGTAAAATGTCTTTCCTTGAACTGTAACATCTCTATATATGCTGGGTTGTGTAAAACATGCTCGTATCCATCCAGTTTTCAGTGTTGCTGAGATGTTGTTCCCTGTTCCTAACAGCAAGGTGTTTTCAGATTCAGCTCCCTTTGAACCACTTCTGGCCTATACTGATGGTAGCTGGACACTCTTTCAGGCTACTTGAAGCTATTGACACACTCCAGCCCACAGGGCATCAAGTCTATATATGAAACTCTGAGGCTCTCTGGTCATTGGATTTCATGTTATAGGGGAGCTGAGTTTTTACAGTATCTCCAATTTTAGCTGGAATTACTCAGCCAAGAAGACTTTAAAACTATGTTAATATTATATTTATTTATTTTTTTTAAATTTAAATTTTTATTTAATTCTTGTTCAAGTACAGTTTTCTGTCTTATATTCCCAGCCTGGACACATGGACAATAACTTAGGTGGGGGACGGAAATGGGAGGGAGGTGGGGCTGTTAATACTGTATTTAAACCTTAAATTTTGAGCATCAGAAGGCAAAGACTTTATTTATTTAACTGTATTTACTTCTAAGGGCATTTTTAAGAGATCTTCACCCAAAGATGTGTTTATTGATTTTAAAAGAGAGAGAGACATCCATTGGGTTGCCTACTGTACACACCCCTAATGAAGATAGAACCTGTAACCAGGTATATGTCTTGACCTGGAATTGAACCCACAACTTCTTAGTGTACCCACATACTCCAACCAATGGAGCCAATTGACCAGAGCTAAGAACATTTTTTTGAGAAGACAGAAGACTTACTGTTTACCTTTTGCAAGAGAGAAAGGT
>NW_028077187.1:0-915 GCF_014824575.4 Sturnira hondurensis | reverse complement strand
TCTCCCCCTCTTTCCACTATATCCCCCTTTCTGATCTTGCTCTCAGACACTAAGTGCCACTGCTTCTATCTCAGCCACCTCTCAATACCATCCTGTCTCCTTGTGTTAATGATGCTAATCAAGGCTGTCCAACTTTTTGGCATCTCTGGGCCACACTGGGAGAAGAAGAGTTTTCATAGGCCACACATTACATACACAACCAGTAATGAAAACTGATAAGCCAAAAAAAGGTTTTAAGTAAATTTACCATTTTCGTAGGCTGAATTTATAGTCATCCTGGGCCACATGCAGCCACAGTTTAGACACCCTGGCAGGTAGTTCAGTTCATAATCAGCTGTCAGATCTAGATAAAAGTCAGATCTCTTTCTGTTTCAAGTAGAAAGGGGCTTACACTCTGATAGGGTGTAAGGTAATTGGGCTGCCCAGTGCTCCAGTTCTTCAGAGTCACTCAAAGGTAGCTTTCATACTGCAGGTTGCCCATTTTCTCTGCCATGGAATTTCTGCCATGCTCCAATGATGGTCCGGGGAAACCTGATTGGCAGCATCATTAGCCCCCCTCATTTGATTCTAGAATGTTTAGAGGTACTGTGACCATAGTACTTAACTTTCAAACTGAAATACTTTGGAGCATGAAAGGAGGCATTAATGCAATGACACCAGGAACTAGGCAAACTTTCAGGTCTTTTTTACATAGGAGCCCTACCTGGTTGCTTTGACTTCTAAAGCTCTACTTATGAATACTCACACACACACATTCTCTCTCTCTCCCTAAATACACGCAGATGCAAATTAGGTCCCAACATGACCATATGACCATAACTCTACTTGTATTTCCTAGAGCAGGTATTTTTTGTGTGTATGAATTGTAGGAGAAAAAGTATGAAAAAGTAAACACCAGTTAAATTAATAGGGCAG
>NW_028077186.1:0-525 GCF_014824575.4 Sturnira hondurensis | reverse complement strand
ACTGGCCTGCAACCCAGGCATGTGGCCTGACTGGGAATCGAACCGCGATCGTATGGTTCGTAGGCCCGCGCTCAATCCACTGAGTTACACCAGCCAGGCCAAAACTTTGGTCTGTTTTAAATGGATTTATGTCATCTTCAGGCTCATCGTTGCTACATCCCGGCAAAACACTTGTGATAGCCTAACGGTGTGGGAGTGTGTCCTGCTGGCTCCAGCGGCTCGTTTCAGAGTTTTTGTGTCCATGTAGTTTGCACGAATCCTTCCTTTCAGTCAGCTGCGTGCTCCTAGAGCTGTCTTTGGCCTCTTTTCTCTCCACTCCATCACGTCTGATTTGATTTTTCTGATCAATTTGTCACTGGTTTCTAAATCCAGTAATTATGGTATTAGCTATATTCGCTACACTTCTCTTAGATACGGGCTCTGTGTTGCTACATTACATAATTACCCCAGTCTTGAAGTAGAGCTTTTTATCCTTTTTTTTTTTCTTTTCCCATTGAGCAAACTGAGGGTCGGGCAAGTGAAGTA
>NW_028077185.1:0-570 GCF_014824575.4 Sturnira hondurensis | reverse complement strand
TGTATTTATGAACATGTACAGATAAGTATACACATTCACATACACACAAATGCTTATATTTACTACGACAGGCCCAGCACTGATGTGCTGTCTCTTCTACAAACTCCTCTTAGATCAGGTTCAAGTCCAGAACAGTGACAGTCCCTTGGAGGCCTGTCCCTTCTGTGCAGAACCAGGTCCTCTCCTTGTATGCAATTCTTCCCTTCTGCCCCGAGCTCTCCTCCTTGTGAATGCCCTGCCACCCGAGGAGCGAGCAGGCTCTTCCGTCCAGGGACGGAGGTGGTTGAAAGGAAGGCCCTGTGTGAGTTCCGAGAGGCTGATGTGTGATCCTTTACTGTCTGTCAATGTTCCCATGTGCTTGGACACAACTGTCATTCCCATGGTTCTTGCAAGGTGGCCGCTGGGAACCTTTTCTTCAGGCAGAGAAAGCAGGTTTGCTTTTAGGAGACATTAGCAGTAACTTTCACAAATGGAGAGTTTGAGAAAATATGTGGTTCCTGCTCCAGAATGAGTGCTGTTGGGGCCTGATTAAAAGTCAGAGAAATTGATATGCTCTTATCTGAAAATACG
>NW_028077184.1:0-1453 GCF_014824575.4 Sturnira hondurensis | reverse complement strand
CATGTTTAAAAATATTTTACCAGGAGAGGCCCCTTCCACCTAGTTTTTGACCTCTCCTCTGTGTGCAAGGCTTCAGGTCACATGTATACACCTCCCTCCAGCATGAGACAGGATGCCCTGCTATGAGGCCAATGGAGATGCAGCAATGGCGGCAATGAGGACTCATCACTTATGATCCCGAGTGGTAGAGGCTTTGGTAGAGATAAATGTAGCAAATGAGGAGCTGCCCCTAACCCAATGGGGAGAGCCAGCACTGCTCATTTGCTCCCCACTCAGAAAGAAGAGCAGTGGGTTTCCAGAAAGAACTTTCATGTTTATTTAGAAACAGCCTTCACATGAAACAAACACTTCTCATCCATGGCTGCATTCCAGAGCAAATGTGTCTGTGGAGCATGGATGGGGGTCTATGGGAACTCTGGTTGTAGAGCCTAGGGCTGCATAAATCTGAATCCTTCCAAGAAGCAGGAATAGAGATGGATGGTCTTCCCTGGGCGAGTGGACCTAGGAGAACCTGAACCTGCCCTGCTGTGTGTCCTTTGCCATTCAACTTCTCCCAGGGGTGATCAGAGCACATTCCTGCAAGTAGGCTGATCAGCTTCTCCCATCCCTGAATGAGAGTCTGACCAGAACAGGTTTGGCCTCTGAACCAGTCTCCCTAAAGGAAGGTACAACGGACACTTCCTACCTATTCAGGCTGCACTCCCTGGGCTTGTGGTCCTACCCCTGCAAGAAGTCTTTTCCAGAATGAGGTCCCCCAGCAACTTCCTCAGGAAGAAAGCCAATTGAGAGCAGACAGAAATGTCTAAGAGGGAGTAAAGAGGGAGGCCAGAAGAAGAAAATCTTCCATCTTCTTCTGCAAGAGTCCTTAGAAAGTGCAGTGGTAGGGCTCAGAGCCTGGGTCGCCTTGTCTAAGCACCCTGTCTTGCATCCACATCCAGGTTTTCCTTAATTACACACATCCAGGCTTTGTGGAGCCTCGCTGTCTGACCTGTTGCTACAGTTACTAGTGATGGAAGCTTCCTGCTAACAAGACTAGGAAAACTCGGTCCTTTGAGAGGATGGGAAAACTACTGAGCTATGATTCTCTGGGTGGAAGAAACACGGTGGGTCCTAGCTATGGAGATGGGGCTCTGGTTCTTCCAGGATGTTCTTGAGAGGTTAGCTCAGCCTGTATAAAGCATGGTTGTCATCAGGACCTAAAAAAGTGAAAGAGATAGAATCTTCTGCTTCTTAATGTGATTTGAGGCAGATGATTTTTTTAATGGAGTGTCCGAGTGGGTGGGGAGAGTTGGTGAGTTTGTTTATAGGCATTCAGCTAGAAATAAGACTACTTCTGGGTAATGAAAGAGAAAATCTGCTGAAGGCAGGTAAGCCCCAAAGCCAATTCCTTCACCAGGAATCGTAGTAAGGCCAACCATCTAGTCTCAGAATTTAGATGTGAATTTCAGGTCTG
>NW_028077183.1:0-834 GCF_014824575.4 Sturnira hondurensis | reverse complement strand
TGCAGCCCAGCATTTGTCCAATTCTATGAGGCCAGGGGCCCTTTCCACATTTCTCCCTATTCTATCTTCTTGGGCTAGAAGCCACCAGAGATCAGGCTGTCCTCAAATATCAGATGTCTAAGATCTCGCTGTTGCCAAACGCTTCCTCCCACACCCAGTGTGCACACAACGCAAGGTGTCTTCCTTCTGGACACAGATACCACCCAGCTTTTTATTTCATGCATTGGAGATTGTCCACTTTCATTATAAGCAATTGGCCTACAGCTGCCCAGAACACCTTAATTCTCTCCAATGTAATGGGGAGAGGAGAGGACCTGTGAATCATGTCTATTGTGACTGACTGATTCATTGAGTAGAATTGAGGCCCTGGGGTTGTGTCTGCTTTGTTCACTGACTTAGGCTTAGTGTTTCTAGGAGGACCTATTTGTATGAGGTACAAGGCAAGACCTACTTGTACAAGGTGTATATTCTACTTAGACATACAGTAGAATAAATGAAGTTCAACCACAACCATCCCACATATCTGAGTGATCCTATGGAACACCACTACCCCTGGAAAATTCAAATATGGGTATGCCAAAGACATCACCACTTTAGTGAATTTTTTTACAGCTTCTTGAAAGATTATTTTCCATTTCATATCCAAGCTGAGAAATGCCACTGGGATGGTGGGTGAGGCAGGTGAATGTCCATGGTAGACACACAAAGAAGTAATTGCCATGAACTGCTGTAGCATGTCCAGGAGCCCTAACTGCAGAGACAGGAACCAGCTAAGACTTGCATGGATTGTGCCCACTGTAGTCCTTGTGAAAATGTTATGAGGTGTTTCCTTGC
>NW_028077182.1:0-590 GCF_014824575.4 Sturnira hondurensis | reverse complement strand
CAGGACAATGTGACGCCACTCCTCATGGACCACGGAAATTACTGCCTCCTTTTAAAATCACGTATAAATCACTTATTTATAATAATTGTCACATATATAATAAATATTAAAAAAGAGTTCATTTGTTGGTTCATTCATTCATTCGTTCACAAGTATTAATTAAATACCTGCTTCGCTTCAGGCACAGTTCTCAGCACTGGGATGGGTAAGATATGTGTCCTGCCCTCTGGACCTTACATTTGGGTGGCGAAAACACAGATAAATCAAAGAAAATAAATCAGACTTTGGAGAATGGATGGTTGTCACAATCCCACAGCTGCAGACTTTCACAGCTTGTCTTGTCTTCTAAGATACCACAATGAGAAGGATGACACTGACCTAAGAAACACAGGAAAACTTGGGAGAGTCCCGCTGCTGGGCCAGGTGTCAGCCCTGTGAGTTGGCTCCACAGCCCATGCTGCCCAGGGGGTCTCTGTTGTTGGCACTAAATGCCCAGGAGCAGCAAGCTAGCTGTGCCAGGTGACAGAACACCTGAAATCCTGGCTGGTGGTGGGTAAGGGCATGGCTGCTCTCTGGTGCCAGCTGTCCTC
>NW_028077181.1:0-600 GCF_014824575.4 Sturnira hondurensis | reverse complement strand
ACTTACTGCAGACCCCCATCATTTCTCCTCTAACAACACAAGTCTTCCTCACCGTCTCCTCAACTTCCACTCCTCCCACTCTATCCATCCTACACCTCTGCCAGAATGGCTTCTGCAAACCAAACATGGCCACTTTATTCTACTGCTTAAAACACGTCAGCTTCCTACTGCCTGAAAGGAACATGAACTCCTTGGAGCCAGGCTCAAAGGTAATCTCTGTCTTCCTACTGCTCCAACTTCCTTCTCTCTTTGTTTTCTTCTTTCCAACTTACTTAGAGAAAAGAAATTTGCCTCAACCTAAACATCATTTAAGTACGTGTGTTATGTGTATGTCCATACATTTACAAAATCGCATATGTATAACTTGTTTCTAGCTTCTTCAACCTAAAAAACATGTTATGTTCATTAGAGTTTGGGTTATTATACTATTGTCCTTGGGACAATCTCTTCCTAGTTCTGTGCTGATTTTCATTGTCCTGTGTGCCCTTTAATTTCATATTTCTATCCTGCTCCTTCTATACCAAGCCCTTTTTGAGACCTGTCTTGGCTTTAACCATCTGAATTCAGAATTTCTAGTGCATCTCTATTAAGATCTCTCTC
>NW_028077180.1:0-581 GCF_014824575.4 Sturnira hondurensis | reverse complement strand
AAGGGCCATAAAGAGAGACCCAGAAGGTCACTTCATAATACTCAAGGGAAGAATCCACCAAGAAGACATTAGCATGGTAAATATATATGCACCCATCATAGGAGCTCCCAAATATATAAAGAAAATTCTGGAGGACCTCAAGAAAGAAATTGACAGCAACACAATTATAGTAGGGGATTTTAACATCCCACTGTCTAAAATGGACAAATCTTCCAAACAAAATATCAACAAAGACATTGCAGCATTAAATGACACCCTAAACAAAATGGACCTAATTGATATATATACAGCCCTCCATCCCAAAGAAGCTAAATACACTTTCTTTTCAAATGCACATGGAACATTTTCAAAGGTAGATCACATGATAGTACAAAAACGAGTCTCAATAAATTCAAGAAAATAGAAATCATACCAAGCATTTTCTCTGATCACAAGGGACTGAAATTGGAAACCAACCCCAATGAAAAAACCCAAATCACCCAAAATCATGGAGACTGAATGGTATGCTATTAAACAACGAATGGGTCAACATTGAAATTAGGGAAGAAATCAGAAAGCTTCTGGAAACAAATGAAAATGAA
>NW_028077179.1:0-829 GCF_014824575.4 Sturnira hondurensis | reverse complement strand
ATTTTCAGTCTCCCGTGTGCTGGGAAAGGTTGTTTCTCCCTGCACAGTAATGCGCTCACACTCACTGTGAAATAGAATCAGCGTTAGAGAACAGGTTGGACTGGAGGAGGTGAGGACGCAGGGTCAGTGGGAGAGCAGAAGGGGCTCCAGGGAGAGCGGGAGCTCAGGATGAAGCTGGGGCTCGGGGCACAGGTGTAGGGAGGAAGGACAGATGGCCCTGGAAAAGAAAGCTTCCAGCACGAGCCTGGTGTGGACTCAGCACTGGAGAACGGGTCCTCCAAAGTCAAGTGTGTTCATGGTCAGGTGCTACTGGAGGTCACAGTGGCAGGTTATATTGGAGGTTCTATAACCCAGGAATGTTGAACTGTAGCATAGAGACTTGCTGTAACTTCCTGTAGCAATGACACATGGGATATATGACAATCTCTGAAGTCTGTTTTGTCGCAGTAGTAGTAGTAGATGTTATAAAAACTGCTATGTTAGGAATGACATTAGTAAATGTAATTTTTGTTATCCCATGTGCTACTCTGAGCTGCAAAAGCAGAGTGAACGTCTTCTCTTTTCAATTGTGAGGAAAGTTCTTTCCCCAGATGTTGGTCAGGGTACGGTTTTCAAGGACAAGTGCTGGCAACACTCGGTGAACCCTGGAAGGTACGCAGGCCTGAGAGGAACCAGATCTACGGAGAACAGAGCTGAGAAGGACTATGAACAGGGGGATATGGCCCATGGAAATGAGGGGCATCCTTTCCTTTCATCTTCCGTGACAACTCTTACATGTGACCCCGAGCCATGTGTCAATTTTAATTTTATTGGGGTCTGTATTACATAA
>NW_028077178.1:0-529 GCF_014824575.4 Sturnira hondurensis | reverse complement strand
AGATCCCTTTTTTACATGTTTCTTAGGTTCAAACACAGGCTGTCTGTCTTAACCCAATTTGCCTCTTCATTGCTAACGATCACATAAAAGATTCACTTAGATTTGGAACACCAGGATGACTGCTGGAAGTGAGAATCCACAAACAAGAAAAGCAGCAAGAAATCATAAGAAACTAGAGTGAGGTAGTCAGTGGGAATCATTTTGGGCCAAATCAATACTGAGAAATCAAGGGCATTGTTGTACACATATGTGGAATCTCAGGTATGGAAAACAGGGGAAGAAATCCCATTGCATATAGCAGCAAGGGAAGTAAAGTACCTAGGAATAAACCTAAGCATGGATGTGAAAAATCCTTTACTCAGGAAAGTATGCAACACTGAGGAAAGAAATGAAGGAAGATCCAAAGAAATGGAACCACGGCCCATGCACAGGGATTGGAAGAATTCACACCAGCAAAATGTCCTTACATGACAAAGACATTTATAGGCCCAATGCAATTCCTGCTAAAGTACCAATGACATATTTCACA
>NW_028077177.1:0-608 GCF_014824575.4 Sturnira hondurensis | reverse complement strand
TCGAACACCCTTGTTCCTAGCAGCATTATTTCCTGTGGCCGAAAGGTGGAGCAGTCCGAGAGCCTATGGAGGGATGCGTGGAACAAGCGCGGTGCACGGACAACGGAATGTTACTGGGTCTCATAAAGGAAGGGAGTTCTGACTTGTGCTGTAACACAGATGAACCCTGCAGATAGTATGCTAACTAGAATGAGCTCCTCATGAAAAGATAAATTCTGTATGATTCCACTTATGTGAGGGACCTATAACAGTCAAGTGACAGAGACAGAAAGTAGGATGGCGGTGCCAGGGCTGAGGGGAGGGGGGCGGGGAGTTACTGTTTAGCGGGCGCAGAGTTTCGGTTCTGCCGGGTGAGAGTCTGGAGGCCGTGGTGGCGATTGCGCAGTGATATGACTGCGCCTCACGGAGCAGCCGCACACTTAAAGTGGGTGAGATGGGTGGTTTTGCCTACGTGTATTTTACCAGTAGGACAAACTAAGGGCCCTGGCTGGGCGGCTCAGCTGGTTGGAGCGTTGTCGTCCCTCCCCCCCACCCCCAAGAGCACGGGTTTGATTCCGGCAGGGGGTAGAGCACACACCTAGATTGCAGGTTCATCTCCAGTTGGGGCA
>NW_028077176.1:0-1286 GCF_014824575.4 Sturnira hondurensis | reverse complement strand
AGACAGTAGTGGTGAGAATGGCACATCTACAGTGAGGCCAGTGCTCCAGTTCGTGGCCTGACTAGTGGTGGTTCAAGGATGCTCACTTAAAGAATATATATATATATAGCCCTGGTTGGTGTAGCTCTGTGGACTGAGCGCGAGCCTGCGAACCAAAGGATTGTGGTTCAATTCCCAGTCGGGGCACATGCCTGGGTTGCAGGCCAGTTCCCAGCAGGGGATGCATGAGAGGCAACCATACATTGATATTTCTCTCCCTCTCTCCTTCCCTTCCCCTCTGAAGATAAATAAATAAAATCTTTTAAAAAAAGATAAAACCATCATAGACCTAAACATAAAACCGAAAACTTCTGGAAAGAAACATAAGAGAAAATCCTGGTGAGCTTGGATTAGGCAACGTTTTTTTAGATATGAGACCAAAGCATGATCCATAAAAGGACAAATTGATACGTGTGACTCCATAAAATTAAAAAATGTCTTTTTCAAAAGATATAGTTCAGAGAATGAAAAGGCAAGCCCCATATTGGGAGAAAATATTTCCGAAGCACATTTCTGATCGAAACCGAACTTGCACCCCAAATATGTTCGGAACTCTCGAATGCAATGGGGAAGGAACAACCCAGGAGGAGAAAGAGGCAGAAGACTTGGACGGACTTCACCCCAATATGCAGAATGGCGGTAAGCGCAGGAAGGATGCTCTGCAGGGTTAGTCACTGGGGAAATGCGAGTTAAAATAATGAGCTACTTCGACGTGCCTAGGAGACTGGCTGGAATGGAAAAGACTGACCACATCAAGTGCCGGCGAGGGTGCGGAGGAACTGGAACTACTGTGCCCTGTTGGGGGGAACGTGCTTGGTACCACCACTTTGGAACACAGTTTGGCCGTTTCTAAATAACTATCCGTGCACCTACTGTACAATCCAGACATGCCGCTCCTGGGGCTCTGCCCAAGAGAAAAAGCACATGTTCGTTCATACAATGAACCGTACATCAATGGTCATAACAACTTTATCTGTGACATTCAAAATGGAGACAGCCCAAGTGTCCGCCCGCAGGTGAGCTGATAAATAAACAGTGGTATATCCATTCAGTGGAATACGACTCACCAATTTCCTGAGAGGGAATGGGCTGTCGATACACCCGACAGTATGGACGAACCTCAAAATAACTGTTCTGAGCAAAAGAAGCCAGATCCCTCTCCTCAGAAAAGAATATATATATAGTATATAGTACTATATACTATAGTAGTACTATAGTAGTACTACTATATACTATATACTATAGTA
>NW_028077175.1:0-2008 GCF_014824575.4 Sturnira hondurensis | reverse complement strand
ACGGCCACCAGCGCACCACCCTGGTCTCACGCATCAGGCCCCCTGAAATCAGGGACGCGTGTGAGTCTCTGGTGTGCACACGTGTGTGTGTGCTGTGGAGCCGGGCACCTCAGGAGTCACCCTCACTGTGTCCACTTGCACTGTGTGTCCCACGACCACCGAAGGCGACTCCACTCTGCTCACAGCACGATGCTGCCCACACGCAGGAGGCCTCAGCTCACGCTGTTTAGGGTTGAACCCGTGATCGAAGGCCCAGTGGGGGGTCCGAGGGGCCTTGGGCTCTGGTTCAGAGTCAGGATGAAGGGCAGGGCACGCCATTCCCACCAAGATTCCAGCAACCAGCAGGCTGTGTGTGCACACGTATGCTGTGTATGCACATGCATGTGCACGTGTGTGCCATGTGCTAGTGTGTGATGGGTTGGAGACTCTTTGCTTAGTGAGTACACAAGCCCCACCCCCACCCTGCACCCCTCCACGAGCCCCTCTGCCCCTTTAAAACGCACCTTCTAAAACCTAAAGGGTCCTCGTTCCTCGAATCCTCATCGGTCACCAGGTGAACACCACGAAGACCAGGCCCGGAAAGGAGGAGAAGGGAACCCACCCTCCTCCCCAGACTCTGCAGGCGACTGAGGCCCCTCGTTTCGGGCGAGGGGTTTGTTTCTAAAGGATTTAACAAAACGTTGAAAACTAGTCACCCCTGGTGGAAGCGCTCATCTCTGGACTCGTTAATTAGCTGCTTTCTCTTTTCACGCGGACGCCACGTGGAGGGAGGAGGAGTCGTTCCGATTCTGCGGGTGAGAACACTGAGTGGGGCAATGGGAACGCCCTGCTCACAGTGGGCGCGGGCGCGGGCGAGGGGGCGGCGGGCCTGGTCCCGCCTCACTGGCCCAGCAGCACTGTACCGCCGGTCTGGAAAAGGGCACCCAAAAAGGCTGCCAGCTCTTCCTCATTTACAATCGCAGTGTTTCCAGCTCGGTGGCACCAGCCTCTTAATCGTGGCATGAGAGGGAACACCCCTAAAAATTAAATTGTGCCCCAAACCTAACACACAGATATTGGTACATCAAGCAATGCAGGGGCCACGTCACCCTTGCAAAAAATTCAACTAGGAAATGAAACGCACACGAAGGGTGCGCCCCCCCCCCACAGTTTCTGCCCCTCTGAAGTAGGGACGCCGTGAGTAGGCAGGTGGGGTCCTGCAGTTGGTCTGAGGGGTCACGGGGCGCTGTGGTAAGGTTACTAAGAGGGGGCCCTCGGTTCCCCAGTCCCGAGGCCTCATGGCTCATCTGCCTCTGAGATGGAGCTGGACACACAGTCGTGTCCGCGTGTTTCAATACAGACAATGGCATCCAAATTTGGCCCTGGATACCGCTCGACCCTCTGATTCTGAGAGGAGTCTGCATTTGGGCCTCGGCCGCCCGGCCCCTTCACAGTGACCCTCCCCCAGGCCAGCCTCCCCCAGCAGGGAGCCAGAGAGACCAATTCCAAGGCCACAGGCTGTCTTGAGGCAAGAACCAGCTGGGAACCCCTCGTTCCTTAGATCAGAGAGCGAATTATTTTGTTGAAGGTATTTGGAGATTGCACACGACAATTACATGGTTTTTGTCTGAGCAGTATTATCAGGCCAAGGAGGGAAAAGTTTCCTGAAGGACAGACCCCCCAGTGTCCCCAGGACCCACACGGGGCCTGGCCCCTCCCACCTCAGCAGCAGAGCGAGCGGGGCCTGCGTGCCCAGCGCCCACAGCCCAAGCACCGCTGGATCTCGGAGACCGGCAGGGAGACGGCAGGCCTGGGTGCCGGCCTTGGGGAGACAAAGGGTAGCGGGTCAGGAGGCAGCCGGTGCTTCAGGGAGGGTTTTGAAACGGGGTGTGTGCTAAAGTCTGGGGTACACCACTCGGCCTCCCCAGATGGACACCACACAGGATTGAACACGACCACGGGCACGGCACGTGCCACCCCCCTCCCCCAGGACAGGCCATGCCCCCACCCCACACAGAACCGAAGCTTC
>NW_028077174.1:0-630 GCF_014824575.4 Sturnira hondurensis | reverse complement strand
CACCCCAAGACCCAGAGTCCAGTCAGACAGGGAGCTCCGATCCTGCCAGCATGGGCCAAACACCTCTCAGCCCTGATCCCAGGGGCTCTACTGGCAGGAGGAGGAGTCAGCATCGGTTAAGACTGCAGACCCTCAGGCCCTGCCTGTGGCCCTCAGCCCTACAGGGCCAGGAATAAGAGCCAGAAGTCAGGCCTGGAGTGTCCACTGCTGCCAGTCCCCCTGCCCCACCACCTCCCTGTCTCAGCCCCTCTGACTGTGTTTTCGAGGGGAGCACATTTCTCTGTCCTGATCCAGGCCTGTGCAATCTTGAGTAGAGTCCCGCTGGAGTGCCCGGCAGCCCCAAGTGAGACCCTGACATCCATCCATCACCTTGGTTTACTGCTCGGGACCATTTAGATGGGAGAGTAGTGTCCAGATGTGCCTTCACATTTCCCTCACTGGGAAGAAGGGCACAAACTCCTGCCGTTCTCTTTGTGTGTCCTGGCATCTCTGTCTTGGGGTAGCAGGACACAAACGGTGGCTTCCTCCAGAGAGGGGAGGGCTCCCCAACTGTAACAAGTCCAGCAGTAGCGGCCTCACAGTTCAAAGGAACTGGCTTCCACCCCCTTCCCTCCCTATTCCTGGGACTGG
>NW_028077173.1:0-582 GCF_014824575.4 Sturnira hondurensis | reverse complement strand
GTCCTCAGGCCAAACACTTTACCATAAGCAAATAAGACTCTTTCACATAATGTGGGGAGCTTCTCAAATGGCTGCTTCTCTATTGTGCCCTGTGGTTAGTGATCTCTTTAAGAATTTCCTCAGTTCAAAAAGTTTCTCAGGTCACTGTATCTTTATGGGCCTGTTGTATGCAAGTCTCATTGACATTGACTTTCAAAGGTAAATGTTTTGAAAGCTCATACGTAAAAGTCATTTCCCAATGTGGGGTTCAGACATTTCACTGCTGTGGAAGAGGGTCCAGATTTTAAGTTCTCTCCTGATCTTGAGTTGTTGTGCTAGAAATGGGTATGGCAAGATTATGCCTCATTTCAATACAAGGTTTTTCCTTGTTGGGCTGATGTGTATGTGTTTCTCCAATACCATTGTTTTTTTTTAATCATTAGAAGGATTTTTTCATATGTAGCAGCAGATTTGGTATGTTGCATACTGTGACTTCTCATACGATTAGTTTTGAAATCCAGAATCCTATGACCAACACAAATTCTACATACAAATCATTTTAACATAGAAAAATCATGAATGACTTCGAATTTTGATTGTCTA
>NW_028077172.1:0-1721 GCF_014824575.4 Sturnira hondurensis | reverse complement strand
TAGTGTTCACTGTCATGCCTTTTATTCTGGGGAGGGGGGGAGTTGGTTTGTAAATGAGATAGTGATTGAAGTTAAGTACTTTGACTTGCACTGTCAAAAAGCAAAAATAGGTCACCTGACCTGTTGGGCTTTGTCTAGTTAACCAATAACAGACTAGTGAAGGGGCTGTGACTTTTGTAATCATGCCAAAGAATCCAGAGGATGGTTCAAAAGAGGAGAAGAATTAGTCTGAGCCAGCCAGGTCTGCACTTGTGGGCGGAAATGGGGAACAACAGTGCTTTCTTTGGTTCTTTTTTCCTTTCTGGGACACGCTCTGCTCCTACACACCAGGGACGTTTAAGTGCCCACTAGGTAGAAATAAATCACATTATGAAAATTTGCACTGCAGGTCTCATGGCGCCCAGGTGTTATGCATGGATGTGAATGTCATGCAGAAGTAACACCAGTAACACTACGTGTTACTCTTAAAAAAAAAAAACCCTTTTTGGAAGGTTGGAATGATAAGAAGAACTTCAAACTTGGTGATTTTTGAAGTATGTCTTTGGAACACCCCTCGGAGGAATGTTTCCCTAATGGACGGGGCAATTTCCACCACTGGGAGAGCACGGAGCTCCCCAAACAATTCCTTCTAGCATCGTGCATGACATCGCTCTGCCTGCTGGGCCATCCTTTAGGCAGTTTGCATCCGATAATAGCTCCACAGAGAGGAAGGAGAAGATACATCTGTCTCTCTATACCAGTGGTGGGAGAGAGGGCACCATGAAGACAGAGAAAGGGGCTGTTTTGGGGAACGTAGCATGTGCTGTATCAACAAGAGAAACTGACTTTCGGGAATGAAGGAAATGAATTCCACCCTAAAGTTTGTGCAGTGAAGACTCCACTCACAGTTTCTCCTACTCATTCCTTTAGACACAACCAAAGCAAATGCTTAATTCACTCCAAGAAATGATTGCCAGATAAAATACAGGACCCTCCATTAAATTTGAATTCCAGATAATATATAATAGTGTGTACTATATAACATTTTAGTATAAATAAACTCATAAGTATGTGATATACTAAAAATTATTTATAATTCATATAAAGTTTATGTAAACTTATAAAATATATAAACTTATAAGTATGGAGCATACTTAAACTAAAAATTATTCACTATTTGTCTGAGATTAAAATGTAACCATGCCTTCTACATTTTACTTGCTAAATCTGGGCATTTAACTCCCAGATAACATACACATTATAAAGATAAAAACTTCAGGTGACCACAATGGCTTAAAATACATTTGCAAAGATAAGAGGAAAGAAAAACAGAGTAGATAGAGCCTGCTATTACCATGAATATGAAATGATTTCAATAATGTTTGGTGTTTAAAGTGAGCAAATAACTTATTTGAGTCAAGCACAGGTTAACATATGTAACTCTGAAATTTAAAGGTATAAACATCATACCATATATGCCCTTGTATAATGTGAGCGGAACTGCAAGGCAACATATGTTTATCTTGGCTTATCTTAACACTGTTAAGACTTTTAAAATAATTATTGAACTTGATTGAATTGGAAATATATTTAAAACAGCCAAATGTGGACTTATACAATTTCAGAGGTTTATAGACATATAAGATATCAATTTTATTTTATTTTTTTAAAATATATTTTATTGATTATTCCATTACAGTTGTTCTATTCCCCCCCTTCAATCCCTTCCACCCGCATCCTCC
>NW_028077171.1:0-1320 GCF_014824575.4 Sturnira hondurensis | reverse complement strand
AAAAGAAGTACAGCCCTGGCTGGTGTAGCTCAGTGGATTGAGCACGGGCCTGCTAACCAAACAATCGCGGTTCGATTCCCAGTCAGGGAACATGCCTAGGTTGCAGGCCAGTTCCCAGCAGGGGACTCACGAGAGGCAACCATACATTGATGTTTCTCTCCTTCTCTCCTTCCCTTCATCTCTAAAGATAAATAAATAAAATCTTTTTAAAAAAAAGTACAAATTGGTAGGTACAGAATAAAACAAGAGGATGATAAAAACAGTATAGGAAATGGAGTAGTCAAAGAACTTATATGCTTGACCCATAGACATGAACTAAGGAAGGGGATTGCTGGAGGGAATGGGGTTACCTTGTGGAGGGAGCAAAAGGGGAAAATATCAGGACAACTGTAATAACATAATCAATAAAATGTATTTTTTTTAAATTTACCAATTTTGATAACGTTTTTTTAAAGCATGCTGATAAGACAGCTGTCACAATACAGCCTAAGGAAATTGTTTCGAATTAAGTTAAAGACAATGAGATGCTACTAGAGCCATCATGGAAAAAAACGAACTTTTTGGCCAACCCAGTGCAACACCACACACGGTAACTGAAAGGTGGGGACTAACTAGGCAGAGCTGTTACAGACCTTTGGACCTGAGAAATGACCCAATGGTGACTTTCCGGATTTTTTTTTTTTTTTGCCTCAGGTATTGCAGACCTGGAGGCAGCGACCTGGAAACACTAAGGGTACCTGGAAACACTAAGGGTACGGACAGAAAGAGCCCCAAGAAAAGCCTGCTCTCTCCAGCCAGATCAGGAGAGAGACATCCTGGCAAGAAAAATGTTCCCACAATGACTGCTCCACTCCAGGAAAACGCCACTCCATCCACACCAGCAAAGGCCTGTGGGCACCTGGATCCCCACCCTGCAGACTGTGACAAAGCGCCCCGCCCATTCACAAGGGGGTGGAGCCAGGAGGCCCACTGAAGAGTCAAGCCCAGCAGCAACAAGGCCATCCCCGCCCCATTTCATGGGCGGAGACCATGAGAGGGACCAGAACTCCCACCCCGTCCAGAGGTAACCAGTGGGGATTCCTACCTCCCTCTGTCAGTGCCGCTCAGCAACCCCTGCTCCTTCCCCCTCCACTGCCAGGGCAACGTCATAAAAAGCCAAGTAGAAAAGAAAGTTTAAATAAAACCAGAGCCTTTTCTTTCTTTTTTAAATATATTTTATTGATTATACCATTACAGTTGTTCTATTCCCCTCCTTCATTCCCCTCCACCTGCACACTCCCTCCCCCACCATTCTCCCCCCTCAGTTTATAACCACGTGTC
>NW_028077170.1:0-567 GCF_014824575.4 Sturnira hondurensis | reverse complement strand
AAAAATAAACCTAATAAAAGTTATGTAAGCCCTGGCTGGTGTAGCTCAGTGGATTGAGCGCGGGCCTGAGAACCAAACAACCACGGTTTGATTCCCAGTCAGGGCTCATGCCTGGGTTGCAGGCCAGTTCCCAGCAGGGGACACACAAGAGGCAACCACACATTGATATTTCTCTCCCTCTCTCCTTCCCTTCCCCTCTAAAGATGAATAAATAAAATATTTTTTAAAAGTTATGTAAGATACATCTATAGAAAATTATGGAACTTCTGTAATGCTTTAAAGAAGACTTAAATTGGCCTGGCTGGTGTAGCTCAGTGGATTGAGCGCGGGCCTGTGAAACAGACGATCGCAGTTCGATTCCCAGTCAGGGCACATGCTTGGGTTGCAGGCCAGTTTCCAGCAGGAGCCAGTTCCCTGCAGGGGGTGCACGAGAAGCAACCATACATTGATGTTTCTTTCCTCTCTCCTTCCCTTCCCTTCTAAAAAGATAAATAAATAAAATATTTAAAAAAAAAAAAGAAGACTTAAATTGACTCAGATTTATGCAAAAATTAGGTGGATTAGGTG
>NW_028077169.1:0-721 GCF_014824575.4 Sturnira hondurensis | reverse complement strand
ATACATCATAATTAGACTTCCGCCAAGATGGAGGCATAGGTGGAAACACTGTCTTCTCCCACAACCGAGTTTGAATACAACAAAGGTTTGGAGAACAAAAGACACAGCCACAAAACAGAAAATTGAATTATACGGAAGTCGGACAACCACTAACCGTTCAACGGGGACAGTAAGAGAGGCGGAGCCAGCAGCAGAGCACGGTCGGGCAGGACAGATCCCCAGACCTAGGCACGCAAGTGGCCCGGACCCAGTCAGGGTGTGGGGCAGACTGACCGCGGTTGCACATTCACACACAGTGAGATGGACCACACAGGCCCCAGGGGGCGAGGGCCTGACGGCGGTGGCACACTCACGTGNGCCTGACGGCGGTGGCACACTCACGTGCAGTGGGACGAAACATGACGGTGGCAGCTGCGGCAACTGTGGGGGCCACGGCAGGAGGCAGCAGATGGGACACCATTGCTTCTCTTTGACCCTGCCCCCACATACAGCGTCACAACCCAGCGACTGAGTTGCCCTGCCCTGGTGAACACCTAGGGCTCCGATCGTGCTACATAACAGGCACGAACAGCCCAAGAGATGGCTCAGGAAGAACTCAAAGTCCCAGAGCTGATAACTCTAAGCAACCAAGAAATTGCCAGCCTCTCAGAAGCACAATTCAGGACACTATTTATCAGGGTGCTCACAGAACTGGTTGATTATAGTCATAAATTAGAGGAAC
>NW_028077168.1:0-964 GCF_014824575.4 Sturnira hondurensis | reverse complement strand
CCAGTTCCAGCATCAACCTCCCCCTCCTATCCTCCAGGCAAAATCTGCTACTACTCCCTTTGAATGCTCGGCCCGTGTCCTGCACCTATCGCAGGTGGTGGTCATTTGTTTATAGTGCTCATTTGTTTATGGTACCTGTCTTCCCAAACAGACAGCCACCTTCCAAAAGAATCACTTTTCTTATTTATTTTTTCATCTTTGGCATCTAGTGCACATTTTTCACCTGTTGGGTGAAGACGTGGACAGAGGACTTTGCATTTGCATCCTGGTTCAGAGAGCTTCCTAATCCCTGTAGAACCCCAGGAGCACAGGGCCAAGGGCCCCTGAGAGGTCAGCCACCCAACTCCTGTCCCTAATACCTGGATACAGTGACTGACTCTCATGCACACATCTTAGAGACACTATGCCTTTGTTATACACCATATGTTGCAAATATTTTCTACTGAGAAAATTATGAAATTAAATCTGTACATTTTTACTTTATGGCTTCTGTATCTTTTCTTTAAGAAGTCCCTTCTCATTTGGGGACTTTAAGTGTTCTCTGATGTTTTAGTTCAATACTTTTCACCATTATTTTTTTAAATTTATAGCTTTATTATTTTTTTAAGTTTAGGCCTTTAATCTATTTGAAATTTGTTCAGGCTATGCAGTAGATATATTTCTTCCCAAAGGACAGCCAATTGCCCGAACACCCATTTAGTCCATCCTTTTCCCTGGTTTGAGGTATCACAGTAATCATATAGCAAACTCTCACATATTCTCACAGATTTATTATAAAACATTTTCTTTTAGTCTATTGATTTCTTTTTCTGCTTCTGAGCCAGAGCCACAATGTTCAAATTATTATAGGTCTATTTATCTCTGTATATCACATGTAATAGTGTTAAATTGGTCTTACCTTCAAAGCATAGGTTCCACTTAATTACGTCCCTTAAAAGATGAGCAGGTAATTAAATTGTAGTAT
>NW_028077167.1:0-550 GCF_014824575.4 Sturnira hondurensis | reverse complement strand
TCCGACAGCTATGAACCGTTCAACGGGGACGGTAAGAGAGGCGGAACCAGCAACGGAGCTGGGTCGGGCAGGACAGATCCCCGGACCTAGGCTCGGAGGCAGCCCGGAACCAGTCGAGGTGTGGGGCAGACTGACCGCAGTCGCACATTCGCACACAGTGAGACGGACCACGCAGGCCCCAGGGGACGAACCCAGTGGTGGAGGGCCGACAGCGGTGGCACACTCGAGTGCAGTGGAATGAAACGCGTGGGCCCGGTAACAGTGGTGGCTGCGGTGCCGGTGGGGGTCGCAACAGCAGACGGCGGAGGGAAGCCATTGTCCCTCTTTGACCCCGCCCCCACATACAACGTCACAACCCAGCGACTGAGTTGCCCTGCTCTGGTGAAAACCTAGGGCTCCAATCCTGCTACAGAAGAGGCACGAACAGCCCAAAAGAAGAACTCAAAGTCCCAGAGCCAATAACCCTAAGCAACCGAGAAATTGCCAGCCTCTCAGAAGTCCAATTTAAGACACTATTTATCAGGATGCTCACAGAATTGGTAGACTACAG
>NW_028077166.1:0-804 GCF_014824575.4 Sturnira hondurensis | reverse complement strand
GAGGCTTAGAGCCACAAGTAATCTGGCAAACTGGTTTCACCCATTACCCACCTTTTGAGAAGTTTAAATTTATTCATGTCTTTATTGATACTTTGTCTGGAGCATTACATGCTTCTGACCTTATGGGCAAATCAGCTAAAAATGTCCAGGCCCTTTGGCTTGAGGCTTTTAGCCGTCCGAACTGTCCACAACAAGTTAAAACTGACAACAGACTGGGGTATACAGCCTGATCCACTCAAGATTTTCAACAAATATGGGGAATTCAACACAGAACAGGCATCCCTTATAATTCCACAGGTCAAGCAAAATTGAACATGCCAATCATACTTTTAAAACTCTTCTTCTTTTTTAAAAAAATACATATTTTTTTATTTTTCAATTTTTTTATTTAATTATTTTTCAAGTACAGTTTTCTATTACTTCCATCCCATCCCACCCCCATTCTCCCCCCTCCCTCCCATCTCCACCCTTTTCAGTTGTTGTCCATGTATCCTTTATATATGTTCCTCTAAATCGCTCCCCTATTTCCCCTGAAATTCCTTCCCCTCTCCCCTTTGGTCACTGTCAGCCTATTCTCTATTTCAGTGTCTCTGGTTATATTTTGCTTGCTTATTGGTTTTGTTGTTTAGATTCCTGTTAAAGGTGAGATCATATGGTATTTGTCCTTCAACATCTGGCTTATTTCACTCAGCACAATGCTTTCCAGTTCCATCCATGCTGTTGCAAAAGGTAGGAACTCCTTCTTTCTTTCTGCAGCACAAAATTCCATTGTGTATATGTACCATAGTTTTTTGATCCATTCAT
>NW_028077165.1:0-547 GCF_014824575.4 Sturnira hondurensis | reverse complement strand
AGGGAGAACAATTCATAAGTGAGATATGATATGGAAAACAACAAATAAACAACCAAGACAAACAAAAACTCATAAACACGGATGACAGTATGGTGGTTACTGGAGGGAAAGGAAGTGGGATGGTAGTAAAGAGTAAAGGAGGTCAATTTTACGGTGATGGAAGAAGATTTGACTTTAAGGGAGTAAAAAAGCAATGTAATATACAGATGATATATCATAAATTTTACACTTGAAATCCATATAATTTTACTGACCGTGTCGTCGTAATAAATGTAATAAAAAGAAGAAAGAACCCTGGCTGGTGTGGCTCAGTGGATTGAGCGTGGGCCTGTGAACCAGACGATGGCAGTTCGATTCCCAGTCAGGGCACATGCCTGGGTTGCAGGACAGTTCCCGGCAGGGGACGCATGAGAGGCAACCATACATTGATATTCTCTCCCTCTCTTCTTTCCTTCCCCTCTAAAGGTAAATAAAATCTTTAAAAGAAAGAAGAAGAAAGAAAGGGAGAACACAGAAAAAAAAACAATAAATTACACTTGTAATAAAT
>NW_028077164.1:0-846 GCF_014824575.4 Sturnira hondurensis | reverse complement strand
CCACTCAGCCAGACTGGTAAAAGGGGTGGAGTCAACAGCTGGTGGAGCAGGCATCAGCCAGGAAAAGCGGCCAGACTGACCCAGGAGCACAGGCGGTGGTTGGCAGATCCCAGGCCAATTAGAAAGACTTTCCAAGTTGAGGTGACAGAGAGGCTCCCAGGCTCAAGAGAGTTTGCTGGAGAGACCCACAGGGTCCTGGAGGGTGCACAGGGCCACACAACCAGAAGCCGTCACCAGGGAAATCAGGATTTCTTGATGGAAGGAGCAGAGGGAACTGAAATTCAAGAGAGAGCAGAACAAATGTCTTTGCCCCTTTCTGACCCGACCCCCACATACAGCATCAAAACCCAGCGGCTAGGTCGCCCCACCCTCATGAACACCTAAGGCTCCACCCCTCATACATAGCAGGCTCAAACAGACCAAAACGTTATGGATCAAGAANAGATGCACAATTCAAAATACTGGTGATCCGGATGCTCACAGAACTGGTTGATTTTAGACACAAATTGGAGGGATGAATGAAGGCTAAACTAATTGAAATGAAGACAAATGTACAGGAAACCAATAGTGATGGAAAGGAAACTGGGACTCAGATCAAGGGAGTGGACCAGAAGGAAGAAAGAAACAACAAAACAGAAAAGAATCAAGGAACAAGAATTTTAAAAAATGAGGTGACGCTTAGGACATCTTTAAATGTTCGAATATCCAAATTATAGGGGTACCATAAGGGGAAGTGGAAGAGGAACAAGTGAAAAAAATATTTGAAAATATAATAAAGGAGAATTTCCCCAATATGGCAAAGGAAATAGACTTCCAGTAAGTCCAGGAAGCTCAGAGAGTCCCAAA
>NW_028077163.1:0-691 GCF_014824575.4 Sturnira hondurensis | reverse complement strand
ATTAAAAAAATAATAATAAAAGCGTTTATGGAAGTCCAACTTTAAATATTTCGTCAAGGAGAAATGTCTGATTTGAACGCCGCTTTTCTTTCAGTACGAAATGTAACGACCTGATGTTTCTGTGTAGCAAAAAGAACTGATTTCAGAGCTAATTAGAACACCTGTGGCTGAGCGAGCGGCTACTCTGGCCGAGCATGACCGTTAGCGAAAAGCACAGCCACGTCCAAATGAGACCAGTGCCGATGCATTCGGGTTCACGGCTGGGACGGGAAAGTCTGTTGCGTGATTAGTCGGCCGCCTCGCGCCCGCCCCAGGGTTTTCACTAACAAGGATCTGGAGGCTGAGCGGCAGGAACTTGTTAGTCACACTCTTGAATCAGGAGCCTGCTTTTAAAACCTAAAGCTCAGCTCTGCATGGCAAACTGTCTACAGACTGTCAAAATTTCAAGTGTGCAAGGAAATAAGTAACATGCACGGCTTGAAAAGACTATTCAATTACCGGTTCCATTTCAATACGTATTGTCGAGAATGATGGAGATGCGGAGCTGAGTTTTCAGAAGCACCAGCCAAGGCCCTAGCCCTCAGGGTGGCCGGCCGGCCAAGGGCTCTAACAGTCAGCTCAAGTAGCAACTAAAAACGAGTTTTGTACAACTAAATGCTGTACTTTTCTTGCAATCTGAAAGAAAAATGCA
>NW_028077162.1:0-504 GCF_014824575.4 Sturnira hondurensis | reverse complement strand
AGTCTAGTCTAGTCTAATCTAGTCTAGAGAAAGGCAGACATTAATCAAACACAAGACTAAATATATAATTACAGAAAGTATATAGTTGTTCAAGGGTATATCATAAGGGAAACTGAGCGAGGTTAGGAGAAGATCACAAAGGCAAAATTTGGAAAGTCATTTGAAAGAGATGTAAGTGATTGCTAGGCAAAACGAAGAGGAGAGGGCCAGAGGAAAAACTGGCTCAGTGTAAAAAATAGCCTGTGCTCAGGGGCAAGTGTTCAGTTTTGAGGAACAAAAGAAGGGGCAATAAAGCTAGAACACAGAGCCAGGGAGAGAGTTGTGTGAGACAAGGCTGTAGTGGTCACCATCAACCAACTAGGACTTTGCAAGCTGAAGAAAGGACTTTCTTCCTAATCCAAGAGGCCATGGGAAGTCATTGAGTGTTTTCACAGGGAATGGTTCAACATTAAAACATTACATCTTGCAAAGGTCACTCTGGCTCACTGAGGAGACAGATTGAAG
>NW_028077161.1:0-1109 GCF_014824575.4 Sturnira hondurensis | reverse complement strand
GTAATAAAAACATATTAGGATAGCATTATAAAACATTAATTTATGATCCCTCAATGAATTACTTGTATAATAGCAACATAATTGGTTAATGGCAACTCTTATTTTATAACTTTTATGAGGTGGTTATAGATGGCTAACCAAACATTATCATGCTGTTTTAAACAATCCCTTTGAAATTGCCTTTATTTGATAGATGAGATAGCTGAAGTTCAGAAAGATTAAATCAATTTCCCAAGGTCATTTGAGCCAGAATTTGAACCCAGGGGATCTTCTGATTCCAAGCTCTTTGATCTTACATTATACCCCAATACAATAAGAGCCCCAGGGATATTTCTGAAACCGCAGTGCAACACACTTTTGCTTAGTCTCTTCCTGCCAACGTCTTCGTGTCCCATTCTGGGCAAAATGCTTGGTGAAGCCACAGAAACTGTCCCTGCTACAGAGGAGGAGTTGCTACGACCCCAGGCTGAAGCAGGGTCTGAAACAGAATCTGACAGTTATGAAATCATATCAGAGCTTGAGGAACAAGCGTTCACAACAGCCACCACACAAGCCCAGCCAGCAGCAGCAACTGAAACTGATGAAGAACCAGTCAGTAAAGAAAAACAAAGCCGGAGCGAAGACAGAAAATGCTCTGTCCAAACTGGGTCTTAGACAGGTGACAGGGGTTACTAGAGTAACCAATCCAGAAATCTAAAATACCCTTTGTCATCACAAAATCAGATGTCTACAGGAGCCCAGCCCAGATACCTACATAGTTTTGAAGGAAGCCCAAACTGAGGATTTATCTCAGCAAGCACACAGCCAGCAGCTGCTGAGAAATTCAAAGTTCAATGTGAATCTGTCTCAAACATTCAGAAAAGCACCCAGACTCCAACAGAACGAGAGGAGAGTGAAGAAAAAGAAGTTGAGACAGGTGTGGAAGTTAAGGACACAGAATCAATTTCGTAACAAGCAAATGTGCTGTGATCAAAGGCAGTCTGAGCCCTGAAGAACAATAGTAACGATATTGTAAATGCTGTTGGAATTAACAAAGTAAACATCTAAATATGAGGGCTTTTTGTATTTTAAAGGAGGAACTGCAGCTTGATATGAAATCTGTACTGTTC
>NW_028077160.1:0-717 GCF_014824575.4 Sturnira hondurensis | reverse complement strand
ACTTGGGTGTATCTCCATGGAGGTGATGATTCGGGTCAGGCTTTTGGAATAGTGGAAGGTGAAGATTAAACTCAGGAGGCACAGACTGTGTCTTTGGGTGTTTGAAAGCTACCATGGGGTGAAGGAGTGGACTCCACGGGGTGGCCCAATGGGGGATGACTCTTAAGCATTTTAGGGCAGTAGAATATTTGGGAAGCTAGAGGAAATGGTAAACCCTTTCCCCAGACAACCACACAGACATGCAGATATACAAGGACAATTCTCTTTGCAACATTTTCAGGGATACCCTATGTGTCTGAAAACCCCAAGACAACAATAGCCAACTAAGGGTTCATGGTATATTGAGGTACTACCCCAATTAGCTGCAGTAAGTGGGGAGTTTATGTGGAAAAGCAGAGCAAAATAACAAAAGGGGTTTATACCCTTCCTCACCTGTATTACCTCTCCCACCTGTATTACCGCTTAAAATCAGGACATGTAATTTTGCAATTCAAGTCTCGAATCCTAGGTTCCAGGGAGATACTACTAAGTGCTTCCTCCTACTGTGAGCTTCATATTCACACAGCAGCCAGGGGTTTTCTGTATAGTTCTCCTCGTTTCCCTTCTACAGATCCCTGTGACACAGCTTTTATTGTTTCTTTGTCCCTGTAGCAGAAAGCCACACGGTCACTCCATGGAACAGTCCTTTACAGTGCCGTTATTTTATAGACCTGCTAT
>NW_028077159.1:0-639 GCF_014824575.4 Sturnira hondurensis | reverse complement strand
AAAGACACCAGAAGTTTCGAAAGCAGGCACTCCGACAGGAATGCAGGGCACATCTGCATTGTGGCACACAGACTGCAGAAGGCTGCAGGCTCTCGAGGAAGAAACAGGGGCTGCTGGTGTGGTGGCCGTCCCCCCCCCCCCCAGTCTCAGCTCCATCGTGNCCTTCCCCCCCCCCCCCAGTCTCAGCTCCATCGTGCGTCTTTCCCGTGCCTTTTTTTCTTCTCCTGGGCACAAGTCTGCATGCCCAGGTACTGGGTGATGAATCACAAATATGGATGGTTAATGCTTGAAATTGAAGGGACATAACCGGAACCGTGCCTGTTCCATCGGTGCAGTGACTGCGAGCATTCTGGGGGCAGACAGGGGACTGCGAAGGTGTGTCTTCCAGTTCCCAGCCTTGCTTCCCTTTGCGTGTGGACAGTGGGGTGGCCAGCCGCTCCCCTTCCCTCGTCCGCATGCAGACCGAGTTTTCGGCTCCTGCTGTGCCTGGTGCGGTGTTGTCACTGGCAGTATGAATAACATGAAGCTACAGTACTGATTACTGTACTGGTCAGGAAACAGGACCGCACACTCCGAAGGCGTGATTGAAGAGGGTGTAATGAAAAGGGGTGATTTACAGAACTGCGGGCCTTTCAACAG
>NW_028077158.1:0-600 GCF_014824575.4 Sturnira hondurensis | reverse complement strand
ACCTCAGGGAGGATGAGAGGAAGGCCAAACAGTGTCTGGGCAAATGGGACAGTGGGAGAAGCAAGCAGAGCACATGCAACAACTGGTGGAAAGGGGGCCCCACTGTGGGCTGGAAGCTGACCTACAGCCCAGGTACTCGGGAGGAGACCAAGGGACCCAGGTTCGATTCCCGTCCTGGAACTTCTAAGGGTCCCCACTGATGAGAATAAGATGCTGCTTCATGGCTGAGCTCTAGCACTCTGTAAAAAGCCTCAGGAAGATTTCCCCGTGACACAGCAACTCTACTTCCTAGCTGTATGTCCTTGGGCAAACGGCTTCATCTACCCTAAACTTCAATCTCCTCATTTATAGAATGGGGACTGAAAATGGTAACTACGGCAGAGGGGGCGGCGAAGGTCAAACCTGACAGCTCAAGAATAGGGGTCCCCGGGACCCGACCCAGGATGAAGGCACAGAAAGGTTAGCAATCGCCAGTAGCCTGTTGTTGATTGTAGTTTGGGTTTTGTTGGTTTAGCAATCACTTTTTTAAAAAATAAATACAATTTTAAAAAAATATTTTATTTATTTATTTTTAGAGAGAGGGGAAGGGAAGGAGAAAGT
>NW_028077157.1:0-523 GCF_014824575.4 Sturnira hondurensis | reverse complement strand
CATAAAACAATACTTATTTATGATCTGTATTAAGTCAGTAGCATTTAGAAATAACTACTTTTTAAAAAATGGATGTCGTTTGTGTATAGAAAATATGTTAAAAGACTGTAAATACAGTAGTTAACAAAGATTATGTTACATTCCAGATGACTTCATTTTTTCATTTATTTATATTTTAGCACTTCTGTACAGTGTATTTTTTAAAAGATTTTATATATTTATCTTTAGAGGGGAAGGGAAGGAGAGAAAAAGAGAAATATCAATGTATGGTTGCTTCTTGTGAGTCCCCTGCTGGGAACTGGCCTGCAACCCAGGCATGTGCCCTGACTGGGAATCGAACCGTGATCATGTGGTTCGCAGGCCTGCGCTCAGTCCACTGAGCTATACCAGCCAGGGCCCCTGTACAGTGCATTTTAAGGTTAAGAAATGAACAATTTAAAGCATTTCCCTACAGCAAATACTCTCTGAAAACATTTAATTTCTTTAAAATGTCCAATGAGGGTATCACCTCTGCCTTCCTGAA
>NW_028077156.1:505854-608810 GCF_014824575.4 Sturnira hondurensis | reverse complement strand
GTCTGGTCCGTCACTATCTCTTGTCTCTTATTTTCATAAATGCTGGGGAATTATTGGTTGGGGAATTGATTGTGCTGTTTCTCAGTAGATCTGTCAGGATTTTCTCCCAGGGGTATGAGAACTGGAATCTCTCAGTCCTACTCCTCTTCCGTTTTCTTCTCTCTCTCCTCGTAAAGTGGCATCTCAATTTGGTTTTAATTTGCATCTCTCTGATAGCTAGTGATATTGAGCATCTTTTCATTTGTCTCTGGATCTTCTGTATATCCTCCTTGGAGAAGTGTCTGTTCCAGTCCTTTTCCCATTTTTTAATTGGGTTAGTTGTCTTCTTAGAGTGAAGTCTTATGTGTTCTTTGTATATTTTGAAGATTAAACCTTTGTCTGAGGTATCATTGGCTAATATGTTTTCCCATACAATTGGTTGTCTTTTCATTTTAATGCTATTTTCTTTCGCCGCGCAGAAGCTTTTAATTTTGATTAGATCCCATATGTTTATTCTTTCCTTTATATTTCGTACTCTATGGGACATATCAGTTAAAATGTTGCTGCTTGAAATATCTGTTATTTTCCTGCCAATATTCTCCTCTAGGACTTTAATGGTGTCACGGCTTATATTTAAGTCTTTTATCCACGTTGAATTTATTTTGGTGTATGGTGTAAGTTGGTGCTCAAGTTTAATTTTTTTGCATGTAGCTCTGCAGTTTTCTCCCCAAAATTTGTGTTTTGATTTGCTTTGTTTCCAACCTAGGCGGGATCACCCCTCCTTAAGCAAGGCATTTGCTCCCTGCGCCAGGCTGATCTAAACTGCTCCCACATGTCCTGGAGTTTGACATATTGTGCTGAGGCACCAGAGGCCGAGTCTGGCTCTGGCCACATTCAGTGAAGTCCCGGTCTGCCCTGGTTTGGGACGCTCGGAAGACTCTCCTCCCAGCACGCACCAGGGGGAAAGGAAGGCTCATGAAACCAATTTCCATCCGTCACAGGTGCCATCACAGCAGAGAGACCCAGCCCCCACTGGACTCCCCGCCAGCTTGCATGTGCAGCCCCTGCCTGAGTGTACATGCCACACCCCTGAGGAGCTCACTGTGCAGCCCTATGAGGTAGCTGGTTTCAGCCTCAAGATGAGCCTAAGCTAGCCCACATAGGTTTTAAGATGTGGTGATTAGAAAACCAGTTTCAGTTTTCCAAATCTCTTTCTAGCAAATGTTGGTACTGAGTTAAAAACACGAGTCATATGCTGCCGCCATCACAGGCGCAAGCCTTCACTGAGGCTGCCGCCAAGTCTGTCAGCACACCACTGTCATTGCCGGGGCCACTGTACCTCTGGGAGTGAGCCTCGCTCCTCAAGTCCCAGCTGTGACTGCTGCCATGGGAGAGCACCATTGCCTGTGGAAAACCAGTGCCCCACTGTGGTGGTTATTCACCCTCAAGTCCACAGCCCGCACACTTGCAGGAACTTGCATGTATGGTTCCTGTGCAGGCCTGCCCACTCAGGGCCTCCCTGTGGGTCAGGGATAGGTCTAGGTTTTTGGTTAGGCTTAGGGCTAGGGTCACGGATAAAGCTAGGGTTAGGGCTAGGGTTAAGGTTAGGGTTATTGTTTGGGCTAGGCCTAGGGTTAGAGTTAGGTTCAGGGTTAGGGTTAGGGCCATGGTTAGGGTTAGGGTTAGGTCTAGGGTTAGAGTTACAGCTAGGGCTACGGTGCGAGTTAGGGTTAGGGCTAGGGTTAGGCCTAGGGCTATGGTTAGGTTTAGGGTTTCATTTAAAGTTAGGGTTAGGGTTAGGGCTAACTTTAGAGTTCAGGTGAGGCTTGTTCTGGGGTTTGGGTTAGGGTTTTGTTTAGTGTGAGGGTCAAGGTTAAGGTTCGGGGAATGGTCAGGGTTAGGGTTAGGTTTCAGCGTAAGATTAGGGTTAGGTTTAGAATCAGGGTCACATCTAAAGCTAGATTTTTGGTTAGGTTTAGGGTTAGGGTCAGAGTTAGTGTTAGGGTTTTAACTACGGCTACACCTAGGGTCGGGTTAATGTCAGGGTTAGGGTTAGAATTAGGAATAGGGTTAGTGTTAGGATTAGGGCTAGGGCTGAGGTTATGTTTAGGGTTTTATTTAGAACTAGGGTTGGGGTTAGGGCTAGGATACAGTTAGATTTAGGGTTTGGATGAGTGTTAGGGCTACGGTAGGATTAGCTTTAGGATTAGACTTGGGGCTAGAGTTAAACTTAGGGTTAGGTTTACGCTAGGTCTAGGACTGAGGTTAGGGTTAGGGGTTAAGGTTAGTGTTAGGGTTAAGGTTAGGATAAGGGTAGGGCCAGGGCTAGGGTTAGGGTTAGGTTTAAGGTTACATTTAGTGTTAGGTCAAGGGTTAAGTTTAGGGTTAGGATTAGGGTTAGTTTTAGGGCTAAGGTTATGGTTAGGGCTAGGGTTAGTGGTGAGGTTAGGGCTAGAGCTAGAGCGAGGGTTAGGGGTAGAGGTAGGGTTACGGCTAGGGCTATGGCTAGGACTAGGGTTAGAGCTAGAGTTAGGGTTAGGGTTAGGGCTAGGATTAGGTCTAGGGCTAGGCCTAGGGCTAGGACTAGAGGTAGCATTAGTTTTAGTGTTTAGATTAGGTATAGGGTTTGTGTTAGGGTTGCAGCTAGTGTTAAGTTTAAGGCTAAGGTTAAGTTTAGGATTAAGATTCAGGTTAGGTTTAGGGTTTGGGCCAGGGCTTGTGCTAGGGTTAGGGTTAGGGTTTGGTTTAGGGTTAGGATCAGGTTTAGGGTTAGGTTTAGGGTTAGGGTAAGGTTTAGAATCAGGGTCATGTCTGAGGCTAAGGTTTTGGTTAGAGTTAGGGTTAGGGCCAGAGTTATTGTTAAGGTTTGGACTAGAGCTACAGCTAGGGTTGGGGTTAATGTTAGGGTTAGGGTTAGGTTTAGGGTTTATATTAGGAATAGGGTTAGGGTTAGGTTTAGCACTAGGGTTATATTTAGGGTTTTATTTAGGGCTAGGGTTAGGGTTAGGGTCAGGATATGGTTAGGTTTAGGGTTATGATGAGTGCTAGGGCCATGGCTAAGGTTAGCTTTAGGATTAGGCTTGTGGTTAGAGTTAGGGTTAAGGCTAGGTTTAGTCTAGGGCTAGGACTAGGGTTAGAGTTAGGGGTTAAGGCTAGGGTTAGGGTTAAATTTAGGATAAGGGTATGGCTAGGGCTAGGGTTAGGGTTAGGTTTAAGGTTACATTTAGGGTTAGGGCCAGGGTTAAGTTTAGGGTTAGGAATAGGGGGAAAAAAGCCCTGGCTGGTGTAGCTCAGTGGATTGAGCACGGGCTTGCAAACCACATGATTGCAGTTCAATTCCCAGTCAGGGCACATGCCTGGGTTGCAGACCAGTTCCCAGCAGGAGACTCATGAGAAGCAACCATATATTGATATTTCTCTCCTTCCCTTCCCCTCTAAGGATCAATAAATAAAATCTTTTAAAAAAAGAAATAGGGTTAGGTTTAGGGCTAGGGTTAGTGGTGAGGTAAGGGATAGAGCTAGAGCTAGGGTAAGGTTTAGTGTTAGGCTTAGGTGTAGGGTTAGGCCTATGGTAAAGGCGAGGTTCAGGGTTGGGGTCATGGCTAGGGTTATGGCTGGGGTTATGGCTAGGACTAAGATTAGAGCTAGAGTTATGAGTAGGATTATGATTAGGGTTAGGATTATGGCTAGATTTACATGTAGGGCTAGGGCTAGAGCTAGAGGTAGCATTAGCGTTACTTTCAGGATTAGGTATGGGGTTTGTGTAGGGTTATGGCTAATGTTCAGTTTAAAGCTAGGGTTAAGTTTAGAAATTGGGTAAGGGTAAGGTTTAGGGTTAGGGCTAGGGCTAGGGCTAGTTTTAGGGTTAGGTCTGAATTTAGGGTTAGGGTTAGTGTTAAGACTAGAGTTAGGGCTAGGTTTACCTTTAGGGCTAGGGTTAAGGTTAGGCAAAGGTTTACATTTAGGGTTAGGGCAATGGTTATGTTTAGGCTTAGGGTTATGGTTTAGGTTAGGGTTAAAGTAATGGTTAGGTAAAGGGTTAGTGTTAGGGTTTGGGCTAAAGCTAGAGCTAGGGTTGGGGTTAGTGTTAGTGTTAGGTTTAGAGTTAGGGTTAGGGGCGAGGTTAGTGTAAGGGTTAGGGCTAAGATAAGGCTAGGGCTAGAGTTAGGGCTAGGATTTAGTTTAGGATTGGGGCTATGGGGAAGGCAAGGGTTAGGTTTGGGTTCAGGGCTAGGTTTATGTTTATGTCTAGGGCTAGGTTTGGTGTTAGGGTAAGGTGTAGGTTTAGGTTTAGGGTTTGGGCTAGGGTAGGGTTAAAGCTATGGCTAGGGTTATGGCTAGGGTAGGGCTAGAGCTAGAGGTAGAGTTAAGGTTAGTGTTAGGGTTAGGTATAGGGTTAGGGTTCGGTTTAGGTTTAGGGTTAGTTTTAAGTCTACGGGTAGGTTTAGGTCTAGGGCTATGTTAGGGTTAGGGTTGGGGTTAGGGCTAGCATTAGGGCTAGGGCTAGAGCTGGGGTTAGCTTTAGTGTTCAGATTAGGTTTAGGGTTATTGTTTAGGGTTAGGGCTAGGTTTAGGGCTAGGGGTAGGGTTAAGTCTAGGTCTAGGGTTATGGTTAGGATTAAGTTTAAGGTTAGTAGTAGGGCTAAAGCTAGAGTTAAAGTTAAGGTTAGGGTTTGGATTATGGCTAAGGCCGTAGCTACTGCTAGGTTTAGGCTTAGGGTTAAGTTTAGGGATAGAATCAGGGTCAGGGCTAAGACTAAGTTTAGGGTTAGGGTTAGGGTTAGGGTTAGTATTAGGGGTAGGGTTATGGTTAGGGTTTGAGCTAGAAATAGGATTAGAGCAAGGATGATGGCTAGGGCTGGGATTATGTTTAGGGTTTTATTTAAGGGTAGGCTTAGGTTTAGGTTTAGGATATAGTTAGATTTAGATTTAGGATGAGTGGTAGGGCTATGGCTAGGGTTAGCTTTAGGATTAGACTTGGGGCTAGAGTTAGGGTTAGTGTTAAATTTAGGACAGGGCTAGAACTAGGATTAGGGTTAGGGGTTAAGGTTAAGGTAGTAGTTAATGTGGGATTAGCTCTAGGGCTAGGGTTAGGGTTAGGTATAGGGCTAGAGCTGAAGTTAAGGTTAAGTTTAGGTTTTAGGTTACAATTACAGTTAGGACAAGGTTTAAGTTTAGAATTAGGGTTAGGTTTAGGGTTAGGGTTAGGGCTAAGGTTAGTGTTGAGGTCAGGACTATACCTATAGCTAGGATTAGGGTTGGTATTAGGGTTAGGTCTAGGGTTAGGGTTAGGGCTAGGGCTAGGGCTAGAGTTAGGGTTAGAGCTAGGGTTAGGGCTAGGGCTAGAGCTAGGGTTAGGGTTGGTGTTAGGATTAGGTATAGGGTTTGTTTTAGGGTTAGGGCTAGGGTTAAGGTTAAGGCTGGGGTTAAGTTTTGGATTAGGGTTAGGATTTGGGCTAGGGTTAGGTTTAGGTTTAGGGTCAGGGCTAGGGCTAAGGATAAGGCTACGGTTAGTGTTAGGATTAGGTCTGGGTTTAGAGTCATGGTTAGAGTTAGGACTAGGGTCAGTGCTTGGTTTAGCTTTAGGGCTAAGGTTAAGATTAAGGACAGGGTTACATTTAGGGTTAGGGCAAGGGTTAAGTTTCGACTTAATGTTAGGACTATGGTTTTGCTTAGGGTTAGGTTTAGGGTCAGGGCTAGAGTTAGTTTTAGGGTTTGGGATTGAGCTAGAACTAGGGTTCAGGTTAATGTTAGTTTTACATATAGGGTTAGGGTTAGGTGTAACTTTAGTGTTAGGGTGAGGGCTAGGATTAGTGCTAGGGCTAGGGTTAGGGCTAGGATTAGTTTTAGGGTGAGAGGCAGGGATAGTTTTTGGTTTAGGTTTAGGGTTAGGGTTTGAACTATGAATAAGATTAGGGTTAGGGTTAGGGCTTGGTCTAGGGCTTCAAGTTTCATTTAGGGCAAGGGTTAGGGTTAGGGTTGAGATACGGTTATAATTAGGGTTATGATGAGTTCTAGAGATACAGCTAGTGTTAGCTTTAGGATTAGATTTAGAAGTAGGGTTAGGGTTAGGGCTAGGTTTAGGCTAGGGCTAGGAATAGGTTTAGGATTAGAAGTTCGGGTTAGCATTAGGGTAAGAATAAGGGCTAGGGCTAGGTTTAAGGTTAGTGTTAGTGTGAGGTGTAGGGTTAGGGTAACGGTTAGGGCTAGGGTAAATGCTAAGGCTAGGGTTAGGGTTAGTGGTAGGTTTAGGGCTAAAGCTTGAACTAGGCTTAGTTCTTATGTAGGTTTAGGGTTAGGGTTAGGTCTAAGACTAAGGTTAGTGTTATGGTTAGGTCTAGGGTTAGGGTTACGATAAGGGCTAGGACTGAGGCTAGGTTTAGGGCTAGAGCTAGAGTTCAGTTTAGTGTTAGTTTTAGGTTCTAGGGTTATGGTCAGGGTTAGTGTTAGGGCCAGAGTTAGGTTTAGGGTTAGGGTTAGGGTAAGGGCTAGGGTAAGGGCTTGGGCTAGGGTTAGGTTAAGGATGAAGTCTGGGATTAGGGTAAGTGTTAGCATTAGGGCAAGGGCTAGGGTTCAGGCTAGGTTTAGGTTTAGGACTAGGGTTAGTCCTAGGGCTAGGGTTAGAGTTAAAATTATGATTTAGTTTAGGTTTAGGGTTAGTGTTAGGGTTAGGGTTTCATTTAGGGTGAGGGGTAGGGTTAGGGCCTGGGTTAGTGTTAGGGTCAGGTCCAGGGTTAGGGTTAGGGCCAAGGTTAGAATAAGGGTCAGGGCTGAATCTAGGTTTAAGTTTGGGGTTAAGGTTAGGCCCATGGCTAATGTTAGAATTAGGGTTAAAGTCAGGTTTAGGGTTAAGTTTAGGGTTACATTTAGGGTAAGGGTTAGGGTACATTTAGGGTTAGGGTTAGAGAGAGGGCCAGGGATAGGTCCAGGGTTAAGTTTATGCTTAGGGCTAAAGTCAGGGATAGGGCTAGGATTAGGTTTAGGGTTAGGATTAAAGTTAGTGTTAGGGTTAGGGTTAGCACTAGAGCTAGGGCTAGAGTTTGGCTTACAGTTACAATTTGGGCCAGGTTTAGGGCTAGGGCTAGGATTACGGTTAGGGCTAGAGTTAGGGCTTGTGCTAGGGTTATGGTTATGATTAGGATTACTGTTATGTTTAGTGTTATGGTTAGGTTTAGGGTTAGGGCTAGATTGGGTCTAGAGCATGGGTTAGTGTTAGGATTGGGTCCGGGTTTATGGTTAAGGTTAGGGTTAGGGCTAGATTTAGGGCTGTGGTTAGGTTTAGGGCTAGGGTTAGTGTTAGGGTTAGAGTTACGTTTAGGGTTATGAGAAAGGTTAAGATTAGGTTTAGGGTTAGGTTTAATATTTTGGTTTGGGTTAGGATAAGGTTGAGTGTTATAATTTTGGCTAGAGCTAGAGCTAGGGTTCGGTTTGTATTAGTGTTAAATCTAGGGTTAGGGTTAGTGTTAGGGGTAATGGTAGTTCTAGAGCTAGGGTTAGGCTTAGTGTTAGGGTTAGGAATAAGGTTAGTGTTTGTGTTAAGGTTAGGGCTAAGTTTGGGGCTAAGGCTTGGTTCAGTGCTTGGGTAGGCTTTAGGGTTAGGGCTGAAGTTAGAACTAGGGTTAGGGTTAGGGCTAGTGTTAAAGTTGGGGTAAGGATTAGGATTAGGATATGGGTTAGGTTTAGGTATAAGGCTAGGGCTAAGGTTATGGTTCGATTTAGGATTCAAATACTGTTAGGGTTTGGGTTAGGTTTAGCGTTAGAGTTTTGGCTAGGTTAGTGTTTGTAATAAGGTTAGTGTTAGTTTTACGGTTATGGTTAGGGCTAGAGGTAGTGTTAGGGCTAGGGTTAGTGTCAGGACTAGGCTTAAGGTTAGGGTTGAGGTTAAATTTAGGGTTAGGGTAAGGGTAAGTTTAGAGTTAGGATTAGGGTTAGGTTTCGGTTTATGGTTCGGGTTAGGGTTAGGGCTAGGGTGAGGGCTAGGGTTAGATTTTGGATAGAAATGGGGCTAGGGTTCAGGTTAGGGTGAGGTTGAGGCTTAAGAGTGGTTTAAGGTTTGGGTTAGAAGTAGGGTTGGGGTTAGGTTTAGGTTAAGTGGTAGTGTTAGGGCTAGAGTTTCAGCTAGGTGAGGCTGAGTGTTAGGTTCAGATCTAGGATTATGGCTAGGGCTAAGGTTAGGGTTAGAATTATAATTAGGGTTAGGGTTAATTTAAGAGGTAGGGCTCAGGCTAGGGTTAGGGTTAGGGTTTCATTTAGGTTTAGGGTTAGGGATAAGGTTAGGAGTAGGGTTAGGATTAGGAATAGCCCTAGGGTTAAGTTTAGGCCTAGGATTAGATTTAGGGTTAAGGCTAGGGCTAGGGCTAGGGTTAGGAATAAGGTTAGTGCTAGGGCTTGGGTTAGGTTTGGGTTTAGATCTAGGGCTAGGGTTAGCCTAGGGCTAGGGTCAGGTCTGGAGCTAGATTTTGGGTAGTGATAGGGCTAGGGTTAGGGTTGGGGTGTGGTTAAGGCTTAGGAGTAGGTTTAGGTTTGGGGTTAGGGGTAGGGTTAGGGTTCGAGTTAGGGCTAGGGCTAGGGCCAGATTTAGGTTCAGGGTTACGTTTAGGGCTGAAGTTAGGGTTAGGATATGGTTAACGTTAGGGTCAGTATTAGGGTTAGGGTTAGGGTTAGGGTAAGGGCTAGGACTAGAACTAGGGAAAGGTTTAGGTTTTAGTCTAGGTCTAGGGTTAGGGTTAGAATTAGGGTTAGGGCTAGGGGTAGGTCTAGGGTTAGGGTTATGTTTATGGTTAGTGTTAATGTTGGCTCTGAATTTAGGGTTACGGTTGGGGTTAGGGCTAGGGTAGTGTTAGGTTAGGGCTAGGGTTAGCATTAGGGTTTGTTCTATAACCAGAGCTAGGGTTGGGGTTAATGTTAGTCTTAGGCCTAGGGGCCTAACCCTAATGTTAGAGTTAGGGGTGAGGTTAGTGTTAGGGTTAGGGCTAGGAACAGGCTAGGGCTAGGACTAGGTTTAGAGCTAGGATTAGGTTTTGGGTTAGGGCAATGATAAGGGTTAGGGTTAGAGTTAGGTCTAGGGTTAGGGCTAGGGCTAGGGTTGGTCTTAGGGTGAGGTGTAGGTTTAGGTCGAGGGTAGGGTTAAACCTATGGGTAGGGTTAGGGCTAGGGCTAGGGTTAGAGCTAGAGCTAAGGTTAGGATTTCTGTTAGGGTTTGGTCTCTGATTACTGTGAGGTTTAGGATTAGGCTTAGGGCTAGGGTTGAGGCTAGGGGTAGTTTTCGG
Source organism: Sturnira hondurensis (assembly GCF_014824575.4). Taxonomy (NCBI): domain Eukaryota; kingdom Metazoa; phylum Chordata; class Mammalia; order Chiroptera; family Phyllostomidae; genus Sturnira; species Sturnira hondurensis. Next base: position 599,562 of record NW_028077156.1, on the reverse strand, counting down.
GCTAGGGCTAGGTTTTTTGTTATGGTGAGGTCTAGGGTTAAGGTTAGGGTTAGAGCTAGAGCAGGGTTAGGGTTACTGTTAGTTTTAAGTCTAGGGTTGAGTTTAGGGTTAGAGTTAGCTTTAGGGCTAGGGTTAGTGTCAGGGCTAAGAATAAGGTCAGTATTAGGGTTAGGATTATGATTAGGGTTAGGGTTAGAATCAGGGACAGGGCTACGGTTAGGGTTAGGTTTTCGTTTAGGGTTAGGTGTAATGTTAGGTCTAGGGCTAGGGCCCAAACTATGGTTAAGGTTAGTGTTAGGATTAGGTATAGGGTTTGTGTTAGGGTTACTGCTAGGTTTAAGGTTACGGCCAGGGTTAAGTTTAGGCTTAGGGTTAGGTTTAGGGTAAGGATTAGGGTTAGGTTTAGGGTTAGGTCTGAATTTAGGGTTAGGGTTAGCATTAGGGATTGGGTAAGGGTTAGGTTTAGTGCTAGGTTTACTGTTACAGTTTGGGCTAAAGTTAGAGCTAGGGTTCAGGTTAGTGTTGGTGTTAGGGATGAAGTTAGTGTTAGTGTTAGGGTTAGGGCTAGGATCAGGTTAGAGCTGGGGATAGGGCTAGTATTATGTTTATGGTCAGGTAAGGCCTAGGGTTAGAGTTAGGGCTAGGGTTATGGTTGGGACTATGGCTAGGGTTGGTGTTAGGATGAGATGTAGGTTTAGGTATAGGGTTATTGTAGGATTAAAGCTATGGCTAGAGTTAGGACTAGGGTTAGGGCTAGAGCTATAGCTAGAGTTTGGGTTATTGTTATGGTTAGGTCTAGGTGTAGGGTTAGCATTTGAGTTTCGGCTAGTGTTATGACTAGGGCTATGGTTAGGGTTAGGGTAAGGGCTAAGAGTAGGGTTAGGGTTAAGATTATGATTAAGGTTAAGGTTAGATTTAGGGTTAGGTTTAGGGTTAGGTTTAGGGTGAGGGCTAAGGTTAGGTTTAGCGTTAGAGCTAGAGCAGACTTTGGGTTAGTGTTAGTTTTAGGTCTAGGGTTGAGGTTAGGGTTAGGGTTAGTGTTAGGGCTAGAATTAGTGTCAGGGTTAAGAATAAGGTAGTATTAGAGTTAGGATTAGGGTTAGGGTTAGAGTCAGGGCTAGGGCTAGTGTTATGGTTAGGTTTTTTTTTCGTGTTTTGTATAGGGTTAGGTCTAGGATTAGGGCTAGGACTAGGGTTAGGATTAGGGCTTGGTTTAGGCTTACGGTTGGGCTTAGGGTTAGAATCAGGGTCAGGGCTAAGGCTACATTTAGTCATAGGTTGAGTTTTAGGTTAAGGGTTGAAATTAGGTTTAGGGTTTGAATTAGGTATAGGATTAGGGTTAGGGAAATGGCTAGGGCTGTGGTTATGTTTATGGTCACAGTTAAGGTTAGGGTGTGGGACAGGGCTAGTACAAGAGTTACAGTTAAGGCTAGGTTTAGGACTAGTGCTAGGGTTTTGGTTAGGATTACAATTAGGTTTAGGATTGGTGCTAAAATTTGGTATAGAGATAGGCTTAGGGCTAGGTTTAGGGTTAGGTTTAGGGTTAAGTTTAGAGCTATGGTTAATGTTAGGATTAGGGTAGGGCTAGGGTTATTGTTAGGTCTAGGGCTAGAGATAGAGCTAGGTTTCAAGTTAGTTTTAGGGTTAGGTCTAGTGTTTCAGTTGGGGTTAGGATTAGGGACAAGTTTAGGGCTAGGGTTAGGGCTATGGTTAGGGGTAGGGCTAGAGCTAGGGTTAGACCTAAGGCTATGGTTATGGCTAGGGTTAGGTTAAGGTTTAGGGCTAAGGCTAAAGATAGGATTAGTTTTAGGGTTAGGTCTAAGGTCAGGATTAGGGTTAGCTCTAAGGCTTGGGCTAGGGACTGGGTTAGTCTAAGGTTTAACTCTACTGTTAGGGTTAGGATTAGGGCTAGGGCCGGGGCTATGGTTAGTGTTAGGGTTAGAGCTAGAATTAGGGTTAGGTGTAGAGTTAGGGTGAGGGCTAGGGCAAGGTCTAGTGTTCTGGTTAGGGTTAGGGTTAGGAATATGGCAAGGGCTAGTGTTACTATTAGGTTTTGGTGTAGGATTAGGATTAATGTTAGGGTTAGGCCTGGGGTTAGGGCTACAGCTAGTGTTAGCGCTAACATTAGGTCTAGGGTTAGGGTTAGGCCTTTGGCTAAGGTTATTGCTAGGGTTAGGTTTAGGATTACGGTTGGGGCTAGGGCTAGATCTAAGGTAAGTTTTAGGGTTAGGGTTAGCTATAAGGCTATGGTTAGGTTTAGTGCTTGGTTTACACTTAGTTTTAGAATCAGTGTAAGGTCTAAGGTTATGGTTATGTTTGGAATTAGGGATAGGATTATTAATAGGGTAAGTGTTAGGGTTAGGGCTAGGTTTAGGCTAGGGCTAGGAATAGGGTTAGGGTTAGAAGTTTGGGTTAGCATTAGGGTAAGAAAAAGGGCTAGGGTTAGGTTTAAGGTTAGTGTTAGTGTGAGGTGTAGGGTTAGGGTAAGGGTTAGGGCTAGGGTANTGGTTTACACTTAGTTTTAGAATCAGTGTAAGGTCTAAGGTTATGGTTATGTTTGGAATTAGGGATAGGATTATTAATAGGGTAAGTGTTAGGGTTAGGGCTAGGTTTAGGCTAGGGCTAGGAATAGGGTTAGGGTTAGAAGTTTGGGTTAGCATTAGGGTAAGAAAAAGGGCTAGGGCTAGGTTTAAGGTTAGTGTTAGTGTGAGGTGTAGGGTTAGGGTAAGTGTTAGGGCTAGGGTAAATGCTAAGGCTAGGGTTAGGGTTAATGGTAGGTTTAGGGCTAAAGCTTGAACTAGTCTTAGTTCTTATATAGGGTTAGGGTTAGGTCTAAGGCTAAGGTTAGTGTTAGAGTTAGGCCTAGGGTTAGGTTTTGGGCTGTGGCTCAGGCTCAGGTTAGCACTAGCGTGTTAGGGTTATGTTTACACTCAGGGCAAGGGTTAAGTTTAGTGTTAGTGTTAGGGGTAGGATTAGGGTTTTGGTTAGGTTTAGGGTTAGGGTTATATCTATGGTTAGTGTTAAGTTCAGGGCTACTGTTATAGCTAGGATTATGATTAGTGTTAGAGATAGGACTGGGGTTAGGGTTAGGGCTAGTCTTAGGGCTACGGCTAGGCTTAGATTTAGGATTAGGATTAGAATTAGAGTTAGCATTAGGGTTAGGCTTAGGGCTAGGGTAAAGACTAGAGTTAGGATTGGGTTTAAGGTTAGGTCTAGGGTTGCAGTTAGGGTTAGGTTTAGGGTTAGGTTTAAGGACAGGTTTAGGGTTATTGTAATGGTTAGGTTCAGGTTAGGTTTAAGGTTAGAATTAGGATAAATTTTAAGATATGTTTAGGGTTAGGATTTGTGTTAGGACTAGGTTAAGGGTTATGGTTAGAGTTAGGGTTGGGGCTAGGGCTAGGTCTAGGGAAAGTTGTAGGGTTACGGTTAGAGGTAATGCTATGGTTAGATTTAGTGCTTGGTTTAGGGTCAGGGTTAGAATCAGGGTAAGGTCTAAGGCTATGGTTATGGTTGGGATTAGGGATAGGAATAGGGTTATTAATAGAGTAATTGTTAGGGTTATGTTTATGGTTAGGGCAAGGGTTAAGTTTAATGTTAGTGCTAGAGTTAGGCTTAGGTTTAGGGTTTTGGTTAGGGTTAGGGTTAGATGTAGGGTTAGTGTTAGGGTTAGGGCTATGGCCATAGCTAGGATTAAGGTTAGTATTAAGGTTAGGTCTAGGGTTAGGGTTAGGGCTAGGCTTAGGGGTATGGCTAGGCTTAGGTTTAGGGTTAGGATTAGGATTAGAATTAGAGTTAGCATTAGGGTTAGGCTTGGGGCTAGGGTTATGACTAGGGCTAGGGTTGTCGTTAGGGTTAGGTCTAATGTTAGGGTTAGTGTAAGGGTTAGGGCTTGTGTAGTGTTAGTGTTATTAATTGAACTGGAGCTCAGGCAGGATTACTGTTTGGTTTAGATCTAGGGTTATGTTTCGGGCTAGGGTAGGGTTAGGGCCAGTGCTAGGGTTTTGGCGAGGATTGGGGTTAGGGTAAGGATTAAGGCTAGGGCTAGGGCTAGAGCTTGACTTAAGTATTCTGTTCAACTAAGGGTTATGCTTAGGGCTTGGGCTAGGGCTAGGGCTAGCACTAGAATTAGGGTTAGTGTTAGGGTTAGGTCTAGCATCAGGGTTAAGAATAGAACTAGGGTTAGGCTTGTGATTAGGATCAAGGTTAGGGTTAGGAGTATTGTTAGTGCTAGGGTTACGTTTAGAGCAAGAGCTAGGGGTAGGGTTAGTGTTAGGGTTAGGGTTAGGTCTAGGGATAGGGATAGGGTTATCATCAGGGTTAGGGTGAGTTACACAGTAGGGTTTGGTTTAGGATTAGGGCTAGTGTTATGATGAGGGGTATATTTAGCATTAGGTTTAGGATTAGGGCTAGGACTATGGTTAGGTTTAGGATTATGATTAGGGTTAAGGTTAGGTTTGGGGTTTGTTTTAGGGTTAGGTTTAGGGTGAGGGCTAGCATTATGGTTAGGTTTAGAGCTAGAGCAGGGTTCGGGTTAGTGTTGGTTATAGGTTTAGGGTTGAGGTTAGGGTCAGGGTTAAGAATAGGATTAGTACAAAAATTCGGATTATGATTACTGTTAGGGTCAGAGTTAGGAGTGGGGCTAGTGTTATGGTTAGGTTTTCATTTAGGGTTAGGTGTGGGGTTAGGGCTTGGGTTAGAGTTAGCATTAGGGTTAGAGTTAGGGCTAGGTTTAGAGATAGGACTCAGGTTAGGATTAGGGCTAGAGTTAGGCTTAGGGTTAGAATCATTATCAGTGCTAAGGCTAGGTTCAGGTTAGGTTGAGTGTTAGGGTTAGCGTTAGCTTTAGGGTTTGAACTAGGAATAGGATTAAGTTAAGGGTAAGGGCTAGGGCTGTGGTTATGTTTAGGGTCATGTTAGGGTTAGGGCAAGGGCCAGGGCCAGGGCTAGTGTTACAGTTAAGGTTAGGTTTATGGCTAGGTCTATGGTTCTTGTTAAGATTAGGATTAGGATCAGGGGTAGGACTAGGGTTTAGAATAGGGATAGGGTAGGGCTACTTTAATCATTAGGGTTAGTGCTATGGTGAGTGTTAGTGTTAGGATTAGGGCTAGGGTTATTGTTAGGGCTAGGGCTAGAGATAGAGTTAGGGTTCAGGTTAGTGTTAGGGTTAAGTCTACTATTATGTTTAGGATTAGAATTAGGGCTACATTTAAGGCTAGGGTTAGGACTAGCATTAGGACTAGGGTTAGGGTTAGGGTTAGTGCTATGGTTATGGCTAGAGTTAGGGTAAGGTTTAGGGCTAGAGCTAGTGTTAGGGTTATTTTTAGGGTTAGGTCTAAGGTTAGAGTTAGGGTTAGTTCTAAGGCTTGGGTTGGGCTAGGGTTAGTGTAAGGTTTAACTCTAGGGTTAGGGTTAGAATTTTGGCTAGGGCTAGGGTTAGGGCTACTGGGAGGGGTAGGGTTAGAGCTAGGATTAGGGTTAGGTGTAGAGTTGGGGTGAGGGCTAGGGCTAATGTTTGGGCTAATGTTCGGGCTAGGGCTAATCTAATGTTCAGGTTTGGGTTAGGGTTAAGGCTATGCTAAGGGCTAGTGTTAGCATTAGGGTTATGGTTAGTATTAGGTTTAAGGTTAGGGTTAGGGCTGGGGTTAAGGCTACAGCTAGGGTTAGTGCTAAATTTAGGTCTAGGGTTAGGGTTAGGCCTTTGTCTGAGGTTATTGTTAGGGTTAGGGTTAGGGTGAGGGTTAAGGCTAGGGCTAGGGCTTGGGTTAAGCTTTTCATTAAAATTATGGTTAGGGTTATGGTTGGAGATAGAGTTAGTGCTAGAGACAGGGTAGGTGTTAGGGTTAGGTCTAGGGTTAGAAGTAGGGGTAGTGATAAGGTTAGGGTTAGGGTTATGCTTAGGGTTAGAGATAGGGATAGTTTTAGGGTTACAGATAGATCTAAAACTAGGGTTAGGGTTAGTGTTAGGGTTAGGTCTAGGCTTAGGGTTAGGGTTAGGATTAGAGCCAGGTTTAGGGCTTGGGACAGGTGTAGGCCTAGAGCTAGGTTATGGTTAGAGTTAGGGTTAGGTCTAGGGATTTGAATAAGGTTAGGGCTAGGGTTAGGCTTGTGATTATGGTTAAGGTTAGGACTATTGTTAGTGTTAGGGTTATGGTTATAGTAGGAGCTAGGGTTAGGGTTAGGGTTAGTTTTAGGGTTAGGTCCAGGTTTGGGGTTAGTATCGGGCCAGGGCTAAGTCTAGGGTTAGGTTTAGGTTTAAGTTTAGGGTTAAAGAAAGGGTCAGGGTTAGGGTTAGGTTCAGGTTTATGTTTAAGGTTAGGATTAGGATATGGTTTAGGACATGTTTAGGGTTAGGGTTTGGGTTGGGGCTAGGGCTAGGTCTAGGGTTAGTTATAGTGTTAGGGTTAGGGATAAAGCTATGGTTAGTTTTAGTTCTTGGTTTAGGCTTAGGGTTAAAAACAGAGTATGGTCTAAGGCTATGGTTATGGTTGAATTTAGGAGTAGGGATAGGGTTACTAATAGGGTAAGCATTAGGTTTTAGTGTAGGGTTGGGGCAAGGGTTAAGTTTAGTGTTAGGTTTAGAGTTAGGGTTAGGGCTAGGGTATGATAGGTTTAGGGTTATTGTTAGGGTTAGGGCTAGAGCTCGAGCTAGAGCTAGGGTTCCTATTATTGTCAGAGTTAGGTCTAGGGTTAGGTCTAAGGTTAGGTTTAGGGTTATGGCTAGGATTTTGGGTAGGGCTGGTTCAGACCAAGTTCAGGGTTTGGGAAAGGGGTACAGTTAGGGGTAGAGTATCAGCCAAGGTGAGGTTTAGGGTTAGGTTTATGTCTAGGGTTAGAGCCTGGGGTACAGTATAGTTAGAATTATGATTAGTGTTAGGGTCAAGGTAAAACTTAGAACTAGGGCTAGGGTTAAGGTTAGGATATCATCTAGGGTTAGAGTTAAAGATAGAGTTAGGAGTAGGGTTAGTTCTAGGTTTAGGGTTAGGATTAGGACTAGGGCTAGTGTTAGGGTCAGGCCTAGGAATAGCTTTAGGGTTAGGGTATATCTAGGGCTAGTGTTAGGGATAAGGTTAGTGCCTGGGTTGGGGTTAGGTTTAGGTTTAGAGTTAAGGTTAGGACTAGGGCTAGAGCTAGGGTTTGAGTTAGTGTTATGGTTAGGTCTAAGGTTAGGGTTAGGGTTAGGTCCAGGGTTGAGGTTAGTATCAGTGTCAAGGCTAAGGCTACATTTAGGTTTAGGGTTAGGGTTAGGGTTATATTCAAAGTTGGGGTTAGGGTTAGGGTTAGGTCAGGGTTAGGTTTAAGCTTTGGGTTAGGATAAGTTTTAGGATATGGTTGGGGTGAGGGTTTGGGTGAGGGCTAGGTTTGTGGTTAGGGTTAGGTTAGGATTGGGGCTAGGCCTAGGGTAAGTTTTAGGGTTAGGGTTAGGGATAGGGCTACAGCTAGGTTTAGTGCTTGGTTTAGGGTTAGGGTTAGAATCAGAATATTGTCTAAGGCTGTTATGGTTGGAATCAGGACTAGGGATAAGGTTATTAATATAGTAAGTGTTAGGGTTACATTTAAGTTTAGGGCAAGGGTGAAGTTTATTGTTAGTGTTAGGGTTAGGGCTAGGGTTAAAGTTAAAGTTAGAGTTAGGGCTAGGTTTATTGTTAGGTTTAGGGCTAGAGAAAGAGCTAGGGTTTACGTTAGTGTTAGGGTTATGTCTAGGATTAGGGTTAGGCCTAGGTTTAGGGTTAGGTTTAGGACTGAGGTTAGCATTAGGGTTAGCCTTAAGGCTAGGTTTAGGGGTAGGGCTAGGGTTAGGGTTAGGGCAAGGGTTAGGGTTAGGATATGGCGTAGGGTTAGGGCTAGAGTAACAGTTAGAGTGAGTGTGAGGGTTAGGTTTAGGGTTAGGGCTATGCCCAGGGTTAGGGTTAGGATTATGATTAGGGTTAAGGTTAGAGTTAGGGTTAGGTATAAGGTTAGGGTTAGGGTTAGAGTAAGGGTTAGGGTTACTGCTAGGACTAGCTGTAGGGTAAGTTTTAAGGTTAGAGTTTGTAATAATGCTAGGCTTAGTTTTAGGTCTAAGGTTAAGGTTAGAATCAGGGTAAGGTTTAAGGCTCTGGTTAGAGTTAGGAATAGGTCTAGGGATAGGGTTATTGATAGGGAAAGGGTTACGATTAGATTTAGGGTTAGAGCTAGGGCTAGGGTTAGTGTTAGATTTAGGTCTAGGGTTAGGTTTGGGGTAAGGTTTAGGGTTAGGGTTAGTGTTAGAGTTAGGAGTAGAGGTAAAGCTAGGGTTAGGGTTAGTGTTAGCTTTAGTTCTCAGGTCAGGGTTAGGGTCAAGGCTAGGGCTAGAGTTAGGGTTAGGTTATGGGTGAAGGCTAGGGCTAATGTTACTACTAGGGGTAGATCTAGGGTTAGGGGTAGGGCTAGGATTAGGGTTAGGGTTAGGGTTAGCGTTAGGGTTAAAGATAGGGTTAGGGCTAGAACTGGAGTTTGGGTTAGGGTTAGTGTTAGAGTTAGGTCTAGCCATAGTGTTTTGGTTAGAATTAGAGCTGGGTTAGGGCTTGGGATAGGGCTAGGGCTGGAGCTAGGGTTAGGGTTAGGGATAGGTCAAGGTTTAGGTTCAGGTTTAGGGCTAGGGTTAGGGTTTTTATTAGGGTTAGGTTTAGTTTTGGGGTTAGGACTAGGGTTAGTGTTAGGGTTAGGGCTAGAGCTAGGGTTAGTGTTAGGGTTAGGGCTAAAGTCAGGGTTTAGGTTATCGTTATGGTTAGGGCCAGGTTTAGTAGTACAGTAGGGTTAGGGTTATGGTTCGGGTTAGGCTTAGGGTTAGTGTTAGGTATAGGGTTAGGGTTAGCTTTATGGTTAGGGCTATAGTTAGGTTTTTTATTAGGTTTAGGGTTATGCTTAGGGTTAGGACTATGGTTAGTGTTAGGTTTATGGCTAGAGCTAGGGTTACAGTTTGTGTTAGGGTTGGGTCTAAGAGTTAGGGCTAGGGGTTAGCATTATGGTTAGGGCTAGGGTTAGAGGTTAGGGTAGGGTTAGGGCTAGGGTTAGTTTTAGGGTTAGGTCTAGGGTTAAATTTAGGGTGGGTATAGGGCTCGGTTTAGGGCTAGGTTTAGTTTAAGTGTTAAATGTATTGTTAAGGTTAGTGTTAGGGCTAGGTCTAGGATTGAGCCTAGGTCTAGGCTTCAGTCTAGGGTTTTGATTAAGGTTAGGTCAGTGTTAGGGCTAGGGTAAGGTTTAGGTCTAGGTTTAGTGTTAGAGTTAGGAATAGAGATAGAGGTAGAGTTAGGATTAGTGTTTTGTTTGTATGTAGGGTTAGGTTTAGGTCTAGGGCTAGGGTTAATAATAGGGTTAAGTCTATTGTTAGCATTTGGGTTAGGGCTAGAAATAGGAGTACTGGTAAGTTTAAGGCTAGGGCCAGAGCTAGGGTTAGGGTAAGTGTTAGGATTAGGTCTAGGGTTAGAGTTATGCCTAAGGTTAGGACTAGGGCTAGGGCTAAGCTAGGGTTAGGGTTTTGTTTAGTTTTAGAGATTGACTTAGGCCTAGGTTTATGGTTAGTGTTAGGATTATGATTACTGTTAGGGTTAAGGTTAGGGTTAGGGCTAGGTATATGGTTAGGGTTAGGGTTTCATTTAGGGTTAGGGTAAGGGTTTAGGTTAGTGCTAGGACTAGCTGTAGGGTAAGTTTTAAGGTTAGGGTTTGTAATAAAGCTAAGGTTAGGTTTAGGACTAGGGTTATGGTTAGGATTAGAATCAGGGTAAGGTCTAAGGCTATAGTTAGAGTTCAGAATAGGGCTAGAGATAGGATTATTGATAGGATAAGGGTTATGGTTACGTTTAAGGTTAGAGCTAGGGCTAGGGCTAGGGTTAGTGTTAGAGTTAGGAGTAGAGGTAAAGCTAGGGTCAGGGTTAGTGTTAGCTTTAATTCTCATGTCAGGGTTAGGGTCAAGGTTATGGCTAGTGTTAGGGCTAGGGTTAGGGTTTGGGTATGGGTTAAGACTAGGGCTAGGATTACTATTAGGGTTCGGTCTAAGGTTAGGGTTACGGCTAGGAGTAGGGTTAGGTTTAGTATTAGGGTTAGATATAGGGTTAGTTTTAGGATTAGGGCTAGAACTAGAGTTAGGGCTAGGGTTAGGCCTAGGGTTAGGGCTAGTGTTAGGGTTAGGGTGAGGTCTAGGTTTATGGTAAGGGTTATCGCGAAGGCTAGGGTTGGGGCTAGGGCTAGGTTTAAGGCTAGGGGTAGGTCTAGGGTAAAGTTTATAGTTAGGGTTAGGAATGAGGCTAGGGTTAAGTTTACAGCTGGTGTTAGGGTTAGGGTTAGAATCAGGGAAAAGTCTAAGGCTATGGTTAGGGTGAGTATTAGGGCTAGGGATAGGATTATTGATAGGGCAAGGGTTATGGTTATGTTTTGGGTTAGGGCAAGAGATAAGTTTAGTGTTAGTGTTAGGGTTAGGGTTAGTTTTAGGGTTCGGGTTAGGGCTAGGGTTAGTTTTAGAGTTAGGGATTGGGCTAGAGTTAGGTTTGCATTTGTGATAAGTTTAGGTCTATGGCTATGGTTAGAGTTAGGATTAGGATTAGGGTTAAGGTTAGAGCTATGTTTTGGGCCAGGTCTAGCATCAGTGTTAGGTTTACGTCTAGGGTTAAAAGTAGGGTAAGGTTTAGGACTAGGTTTAGTGTTAGAGATAGGAATAGAGCTAGGGTTAGGGTTAGCGTTAGGATTAGTTCTAGTGTTAAGGTTGTGGTTAGGGCTACAATTAGGTTTAGTGTTATGGCTAGGCCTAGGTCGAGGGATTGGCCTAAGATTATGGTCAGCTTTAGGTTTTGGGTTAGGATTAGGGCTAGGAATAGGGTTAGAGTTAGGGTTGGTTTTATTATAGGGGCTAGGATCAGGGGCATAGATAGGCTTAAGTTTAGGTTTAAGGTTAGGGTTAGGACTCTGTTAGGGTTAGTTTTAAGGTTAAGGCTAAGGTAGGGTTAGCTATAGTGCTAGGGCTGGGGCTATGGCTAGGGTTAGGGCTAGGTTAGGGTAAGGGGTAAGGCTAGGGCTAGGTGTATAGCTAGGGTTAGGTTTAGTGTTAGGGTTAGGTCTAAGGTTGGATTAGGTTTAAGATGGAGGCTAATGTTACATCTAGGTCTAGGGTTAGCGTTAGGACTAGGGTTAGGGCCAGGTTTATGGCTAGGGTTATGGCTAGGGCTAGGGTTAGCATTAGGGCTAGGGATTGGGCTAGGTCTAGGTTAGGGTTAGGATAAAGGTTAGGGTTAGGGTTAGCATTAAGACTAAAGGTAGAATAAGGGTTAGGGTTTAGTTTATGGTTAGAATTAGGGTTAGGGCTAGTGTTAGGGTTAGCGGTAGAATCAAGGTCAGGTCTAAGGCTAGGGTTAGGGTTAGAGTTAGAGCTAGGCATAGGGTTATTTATAGAGTTAGGGTTACATTTACATTTAGTGTTAGGGCAAAGGTTAGTGCTACGGTTAGGGTTAGGTTTAGGGTTATGTCTAGGGTCAGTGTTAGGGTTAGGGCAAGGGCTAGAGCTAGATTTATGGTTAGGTTTGGGGCTAGGTCTAGAGCTAAGGTTAGGGTTAAGGTTAGGTCTAGGTTTTGGGTTCGTGATAGAATTAGGGATAGTGCTAGGGTTAGAGTTAGGTCTAGGTTGAGGGTTAGGGTTAGCATTAAGGTTAGAATCAGAATCAGGGCTAAGGCTAGGGTTAGGGTTAGAGTTAGGGATAGGGTTAGGGTTAAAAATAGGGTCTGGGTTAGGTTTAAGTTTTAGGGTTAGGTTAGGATGCATTTAGAGTTAGGGTTAAGGTGAGAGCTAGGTTTAGGGTTAGGGTGAAGTTTAGGTTTAGGTCTAGGGTCAGGGCTAGGGCTAGGACTATGTTTAGGGTTTTGATTAAAGTTAGGATTAGGGTTAGGGCTATGTCTAGGGTTAAAGTTTGGGTTGCCATTTGGATTAGGGCTAGGGTTATGTTTAGTGTTATGGTTGGAACTAAATTTAGGGTTAGGTTTAGGGCTAGGGCTAGTGTTATGACTAGGGCTATGGTTAGTGTTAGAGATAGGGCTAGGGTTATTGCTAGGGCTAAGGTTAAGTTTTGTGTTAGGATTATGGTTAGGGTTAAGGTTAGGTTTACGGTTAGGGCTAAAGCTTGGGTTAGGATTTGGGTTTTGTTTACAGTTAGGTTTAGGGTTGGGGCTAGGGTTAGAGTTAGGGGTAAAATCAGGGTCAGGCCTAAGGCTAGGGTTATGGTTAGTGTTAGGTTTAGTGTTTGGGTAAGGGCTAGGACTATGACTAGAGCTAGGGTTAGGGTTAGTTTTAGTGTTAGGTCTAGGGTTAGGGTTAGGTTTAGGGCTAAGGTTATAGGTAGGGCTAGGGTTATGGCTAGGGCTAGGGTTAGGGCTAGTCTTAAGGTTAGAGTTAAGGTTACTTTTAGGGTTAGGGCAAGCAGTAAGTTTAGAATCAAGATTAGAGTTAGGTTGAGGATTAGGGCTAGGGCTATGTCTAAGGTAAGGTTTAGAGATAGGGTTAGGATTTGGGAGAGAGGAAAGCCTAGGGTTAGGGCTAGGATTAGGTCTAGGGTTAGAGCTAGAGATAAAGCTCGGGCTACAGTAAGGGTTAGGGTTAGGGTTAGGGTTAGGGTTAGGGTTAGGGTTACCGTTAGGGTTAGGTATAAGTCTAGGGCTAGGGCTAAGGCTAGGTTTAGTTTTATGGCTAGGTCTAGGGTTAGGTTTTGGTTTAGGGTTAGATCTAGGGCTAGGGCGAGGGTTAGTGCTTGCGTTAGGTCTAGGGTTAGGGTTAGGTTTAGTGTTAGGGCTAGGTCTAGGGCTTGGTCTAGGGCTAGGGTCAGAGTCAGGTTTAGGGTTAGTATTAGGGCTAGGGACAGGGCTAGGGTTAGGATTAGGGTTCGGTTTAGCATTACTTCAGGGCTATGTCTAAACTAAGGGTTTGTTTTAGGTTTAGGGTAAAGGGTAGGATACTTTTAGGGTTAGGGCTAGAGCTAGGGTTATGGTTAGAGTTAGGGTTAGGATTAAGGTTAGGAATAAGGTTAGGGTTTGGGCTAGGAGTAGGGATAGGGCTAGTATCAGGGTTTGGGCTAGGGTTAGGGTTAGGGTTAGGGCCAGAGTTACAGCTTGGTCTAGGGTGACATTTAGGATTAGGGCTAGGGCTACAGTTGAAATTAAGATAATGATTAGGGTTAAAATTAGGGTTGGGTTTAGGGGTAGGGCTAGGGTTAATGTTAGGTTTTCATTTAGGTTTTGGGTTATGTTTAGTGCTAGAGTTTCAGCTAGGCATAGGGTGAGGGTTAGGGTTAGGGCTAGGGGTAGTGCTAGGGTTAGTTCTAGGATAGGTTTATGGTTAATGTTAGGGCTAGGGCTAGGTTTAGTGTTAGGGATAGGTAAAGGGTTAGGTTTAGGGTTAGCATTACAGTTAGGGTTAGGGTTAGAGCTAGGGTTATGGTTAGTTTTAGGGTTAGGACTAAGTTTAGGGATAGGGTTAGTGTTAGGGTTAGGGCTAGGGATAGGATTAGGACTAGAGTTACAGCTAAGTCTAGAGTGACCTTTAAGGTTAGGGCTAGGGTTAGGGCTAAGGATAGGATTAAAATTAGGATAATGATTAGGGTTAATATTAGTTTTAGTGCTGGGGTTAGAGTTAATATTAGGTTTTCATGTAGGTTTAGGGTTAGGGTTAGGCCTAGAGTTTCAGCTAGGGTTAGAGTGAGGGTTAGGGTTAGGGTTAGGGCGAGGGCTAGGGTTAGGCTTAGTGTTAGTCATAGGTCTATGGTTAGGTTTAGGGTTTGGGTTAGGTTTAGGTCCGGGGCTAGGGCTAGGGTAAGTTATAGGGTTAGTTTTAGGGTTAGGTCTTGTGTTTGGGTTAGGTGTAGGATTAAGTCTAGGTGTAGGGTTAGTGCTAGGATTAGGTCTAGGATTAGGGTTAGGTTTAGTGCTAGGGCTAGGGCTAGGATTTGAGTTAGGGTTATTGTTAGGATTTGGATAGAGCCAGGGCTAGGGATAAAATTTGAATTAGTATTAGGGTTAGGTTTAGGGCCAGGGCTAGGGTAAGGTTTTGGGTTAGGGTTAGGTTAAATGTTAGGATACTCCTAGGGTTAGGTTTACCCATAGGGCTAGAGCTACAGTTAGGTTTAGGTTTAGTCTAACCCCTAACCTAATGTTTGGGTTAGGACTAAGTTTAAGGTGTGGGTTGGGTTTAGGACTAGGATTAGTTATAGGGCTAGCAATAGCTTTAGGGTTAGGATTAGTGTTAGACTTAGGTCTCGGTTTAGGGTTAGAGTTAGGGCTAGAGTTACAAGTTGGTCTAGGGTTACAGTAGGGTTAGGGCTAAGATTAAGGCTAGGGCTTGGGTTAGGGTTAGGATAATGATTAGGTCAAGGGCTAAGTTTAGGTTTAGTGTTTTGTTTAGGGTTACAGTTAGGGTTAGGTTTAGGGTTACGGTTATGGTTAGGGCTAGGGCTAGGGTTAGTGCTAGGGTTAGGTCTAGCCTTAGGGTTAGGATTAAGGCTAGGGCTAGGGTAAGGGTCCAATTTAGGGTTAGGTTAAGTGTTAGGATACTCTTATGGTCAGGGTTAGGGCTAAAACTAGAATTAGGGTTAGGGTTAGGACTAAGTGTATGGTTAGGGTTATGTTTAGGACTGAAATTAGGAATAGGACTAGAGATAGGGTTAGGGCTAGGGTTAGAGTTAGGGTTAGGTCTAGTGATAGGGTTAATTACAGGGTTAAGTCTAGGATTTGGATTAGGTGTAGGGTTAGGGCTAGGGCTAGGGTTTGTCTAGAGTTAAGTCTAGTGTTAGGGTTAGGTTTAATGCTCGGGCCAGGGCTACGGCTAGGGCTAGGATTAGTTAGTTTTATGGTTAGGATTTGAATAGAACCATGGCTAAGGATAGAATTTGGGGTTTTTTAAAAAATTTTATTTAATTCTTGTTCAAGTACAGTTTTCTGTCTTGTATTCCCAGTCCTGCCCCCTGCAGTGCTTCCCACCTCCCTCCCATTTCCGCCCCCCACCTTAGTTATTGTCCATGTGTCCTTTATACTTGTTCATGTGAGTCCCTCCCCTTTTCCCCTGTGATTCTCTCCCCTCTTCCCTCTGGACCCTGTCAGCACTTTCTGTATTTCAGTGTCTTTGGTTACATTTTGCTTGCTTGTTTGTTTTGTTGTTTAGATTCCTGTTAATGGTGATATCATATGGTATTTGTCTTTCACCGCCTGGCTTATTTCGCTCAGCATAATGCTTTCCAGTTCCACCCATGATGTTGCAAAGGGTAGGAGCTCCTTCTTGCTTTCTGCAGCATAGAATTCCATTGTGTAAATGTACCATAGTTTTTTGATCCAGTCATTGACTGATGGGTATCTAGGTTGCTTCCAACTCTTGGCTATCATAAATTGTGCTGCTATGAACATCAGGGTGCATAAGTTCTTTTGGATGGGTGTTTCAGGGTTCTTAGGATATACTCCTAACAGTGGACTTGCTGGGTGAAAAGGCATGTTCATTTTTAGTTTTCTTAGAAAATTCCATACTGTTTTCCATAGTGGTTGTACCAATCTGCAATCCCACCAACAGTGAACTAGGGTCCCCTTTTCCACACAACCTCTCCAGCACTTGTTTGTTTCTTTGTTTATAGTAGCCATTCTGACTGGTGTAAAGTGGTATCTCATTGTGGTTTTAATTTGCATCTCTCTGATAGCAAGCGATATTGAGCATCTCTTCATGTGTCTCTGGATCCTCTGTATGTCCTCCTTGGTGAAGTGTCTGTTCAAGTCCTTTGCCCCTTTTTTAATTGGGTTGCTCATCTTCTTTGAGTGGAGTCGTGTGAGTTCTTTGTACATTTTGGAGATTAAACCTTTGTCTGAGGTATCATTGGCAAATATGTTTTCCCAATTGCTGCTTCTCTTTTTATCTTAATACTGTTTTCCTTAGCCATGCAGAAGGTTTTCATTTTTATGAGATCCCATTTGTTTATTTTTTCCTTTATGTCCCTTGCTCTAGGGGACGTATCAGTAAAAATTTTGCTGCATGGAATATCTGAGATTTTCCTGCCAATGCTCTCCTCTAGGACTTTAGTGGTTTCAGGGCTTATATTTAAGTCTTTTATCCACCTTGACTTTATTTTGGTGTATGGTGTAAGTTGGTGCTCAAGTTTCATTCCTTTGCATGTAGTTGTCCAGTTCTCCCAACACCATTTGTTGAAGAGGCTATCTTTACTCCATTTTATGTTATTGCCTCCTTTGTCAAATATGAATTGACTGTAGAGATTTGGGTTTATTTCTGGGCTCTGTTTTATTCCATTGGTCTATGTGCCTGTTTTTATGCCAGTACCAGGCTGTTTTGATTACAGTGGCCCTGTAATACAGTTTGATATCAAGTATTGTAATCCCTCCTACTTTGTTCTTCTTTCTCAAAATTGCAGCTGCTATTTGGGGTCTAAGGATAGAATTTGAATAAGGATCAGGGTTAGGTTTCGGGTTAGGTTTAGGGCTAGGGCTAGGGTTCCTGTTAGGGTTTCATTTAGTGTCAGAGTTAGGGCTACTGTCAGAGTTAGCATTAGAATCAGGCTCAGGTCTAAGGCTAGGTTGTCAGTTAGGGCTAGGGATAGGGTTATTGATAGTGTTAGGGTTAGTGTTATATTCAGTGTCAGGGCAAGGGTTAGTGTTATGGTTTGGGTTAGGATTAGGTCTAGGGTTAGTGTTAGGTTTAGGGCTAGAGCTAGGGTTAGGGTTAGTGTTAGGGTTAGGTCTAGGGTTGGGCTTAGTGCTAGAATTTTGGATAGTGCCAGGGTTAGAGTTAGGCTCAGGTTGGACTTAGGGTTACTGTTAAGGTTAAAATTAGGGTCAGAGCTAAGCCTAGGGTTAGGGTTAAAGTTAGGAATAGGGTTAGGGTTAGGGCCAGGCTAGGGTTAGGGTTAGGGTTAGGGTTTGGTTCAGGGTTAGATTTCAGGTTAGGGTTAGGGCATGACTTTATGATATATTTAAGGTTAGGGTTAGGGTGAGAGCTGTGTTAGGGTTAGAGTCAAGTTTAGGGCTAGGGTAGGATTAGGTATAGGGTTTGGAGTAGATTTAGGGTTACAGTTAGGGCTAGGCCTGGGGTTAGAGTTCGGGTTACCATTAGGATTAGAGCTAAGGCCAGGTCTAGGGTTACTGTTAGGGCTTGGGTCAAGGCTAGGGCTGGGGTTCTGGTTAGTGTTAGTGTGAACACTAAGTTTAGGATTAGGGTTAGGGCTAGGATTATGAGTAGGGTGAGGGCTAGGATTAGGTCTAGTGTTAGGGATAGGGTTAGGGTTAGGACTAGAGTTACAACTTGGGCTTTAATGAGGTTTAGGTTTAGAACTAGGGATAGGGTTAGGTGTAGGGTTAGGGTTAGTGCTAGGGTTATGGCTAGGGCTATGGTTAGGTTCAGAGTTAGGCCTAGGGTTACTTTTAGGTTTAGGACTTGGTCTAGAGCTAGGTTAGGGTTTGTGTTGGGTTAGGTTTAGGGTTAGAGTGAGGGGTAGGGTTAAGTCTATTATTAGAGTTAGAGTTAGGATTAGAGCTACGGTTAGACCTTGGGCTAGCGCTAGTGCTAGAGCTAGGGTTAGGGTTAGTGTTAGGGATAGGGTTAGATCTAGGGCTTGGGCTTGGGTTAGTTCTATGGCTAGGTCTAGGGTTAGGGTTAGAATTGGGGTTTGGGCTAGGGCTAGGGTTAGTGTTAGGGTTAGGTCCAGGATTTTGGTTAGGGTTAGTGCCAGGTCTAGTGTTAGTGTTATATTCAGGGCTAGGGCTAGAGCTAGGATTAGGGTAAGTTTTAAGATTAGATCAAGGGTAGGGTTATGGCTAGGGTTAGGGGTAGGACTAGGGTTAGGCCTAGGTGTAGGGTTAAGGTTAGGGCTATGCTTAGAATTAGAGTTAGAGTTAGAGCTAAGGCTAGGATTAGGGTTAGGGTTTTGTTTAGGGTAGCATTAAGGTTAGGGCTAGGGTTAGGTTTACGTTTAGAGTTAGGTTTAGGGCTAGGGTTAAGGTTAGGGTTAAAATCAAGGTCATGTCTTAGGCCAGGGTATTGGTTAGAGTTAGGGTTTGGGTTAGGGTCAGAGTTAGTGTTATGGTCTGATCTAGGGCTAGAGCTATGGTTAGGGTTAGTGTTTGGGTTAGGATTAGGGTTAGGGTTCAATATAGGAATGGGGTTAGGATAAGGATTAGGGTTAGGGCTAGAATTAGGATTAGGTTTCAGGTTTCATTTAATGCTAGGATTAGGGTTAGGTTTAGGATACAGTTAGGTTTAGCGTTAGGATGAGTGCTAGGGCTATGCCTAGGGTTAACTTTAGGATTAGATTTAGAACTAGGGTTAGATTTAGGGCTAGGACTAGGGTTAGGGATTAAGATTAGGTTTAGGGTTAGTATAAGGGCTAGGGCTATGGTTAGGGTTAGGATTACAGTTAGGGTTAGAGTTAGGGAAAGGGCTAGGGCTAGGGTTACTGTTCAGAAAGCAGGGTTAGGGTTAGAGCCTAAGCTAGGATTAGGGTTATGGTTAGAGCTAGGGTAAGGGCTAGGGCTATGATTACGGTTAACATTAGGACTAGTGTTATGGTTAGTCTTAAGGCTTGGACTAGTGTTAGGTTCAGGGTTTCTTTTAGTTTTAGGGATAGGGTTAGTGTATGGTTAGGGATAGGGTTAGAATCAGGGTCAAGTCTACGTCTAGGGTTTTGGTTAGGGTTAGGGTTTTATTTAGGGCTAGGATTAGGGTTAGGTTTAGGATAAGGTTAGATTTAGGGTTAGGAGGAGTGCTACAGCTATGGCCAAGGTTATCTTTAGGATTAGACTCAGAACTAGGATTAGGTTTAGGACTACATTTAGGCTACTGCTAGGAGAAGTGTTAGGGTTAGGGGTTAAAGTTAGGGTTAGAGTTAGGGTTAGGATAAGGGCTAAGGTTAGAACTAGGGCTAGGGGTAGGGCTAGGTCTAGGGTTAGGGGTAGGGTTAAAGTTAGGGTTAGGGCTTGTGTTAGGTCTAGGGCTAGTGTTTGGTCTAGGGCTAGGTTTAGGATTAGGATTTCACTTAGGGTCAGGGTTTATGTTAGGGTTAGGGCTAGGGTTAGGTCTAGGGCTGGGGCTATGGCTAGAGATAGATTTAGGTTTGGTATTAGGATTAGCTATAGGGTTTGCATTAGGGTTAGGCCTGTGGTTAGGGTTAGGATTAAGGTTAAGGCTAGGATTATTGTTAGGATTAGGGTTACGGTTAGGGTTAGGATTTGGTCTAGGGCTAGGGTCAGGGTTAGGGCTAGGGTTAGGTTTAGGGCTAGGGTTAGGACTAGGGCTAGGGCTAGATCTAGGGCTAGGGTTAGGGTTAATGTTTTGTTTAGGGTTAGGTTTTAGGTTAGGGCTAGGTTTGGGTTAGGGTTAGGGCTAGGGTTGGGTTTACATTTAGAGTTTGGTTTAGGGTTAGGGTTAGAATCAGTGTGATGTCTAAGGCTAGGGTTTTGGTCAGGGTTAGGGTCAGAGTTAGTGTTACAGTTGGGGCTAGTGCAAGATCTAAGGTTAGGTTTAGGTTTTGTGTTAGGGCTAGGTCTAGGGTTAGGTTTAGGATTTTCTTTAGGGCTATGGTTAGGATTAGGGTCAGGATACTGTTAGGTTTAGGGTTAGGATTAGTGCTAGCGTTAGTGCTAGGGTTAGTGATAGGGTTTGGGCTGTCATTACAGCTCAGGTTTGGGTTAGTGTTAACGTTACATCTAGGGTTAGGGTTAGGGTTAGGAGTAAGGTTAGTTTTAGGGTTAGGGGTAGGGCTGGAGCTAGGGTTAGGGTTAGTGTTAGGGTTAGGCATAAGATTAGTTGTAATGTTATGGTTAGGACTAAGATTAAGGCTCAGGCTAGGGTCAAGTTTAGGGTTAAGGCTAGGGTTAGGGCTAGGGTTTTTTTAAGGTTAGGGTTAGGGCTAGATCTAGATTTAGGGTTAGTGTTAAGATTAGGTATAGAGTTTGTGTTAGAGTTAGGCCTAGGTTTAGGACTATGGTTAAGTGAAAGTGCAGGATTTTGTTATTGTTAGGATTAGGGTTCGGTTAGGGTTAGTGTTTGGGCTAGGCTTAGGGTTAGGGTTAGGGCTAGGTCTATGGCTAGGGTTAGTGTTTGGGTTAGGGCTAGGCCTTGGGCTAAAGCTAGTGTTAGAGCTAGGTCTGGGTTTAGGGTTAGGGTCAGGTTTAGGGTTAGGTTTTGGGTTAGAATTAGGTAAGGGTAAGGATACATTTAAGGTTAGGTCTAGGGCCAGGGTTAGGGCTAGGATTACATTTAGGGTTAAGATTAGATTTAGGGTTAGGGTTAGGGCTTGTGCCAGGGCTAGGGTTAGTGTTCAGGTTAGGACTAAGATTAGGGTTATTGCTAGAATAAGGGGTATGGCTAAGGTTAGGTTTAGGGCTAGGATTAGGGTAAGGGCTAGGATTAGGTTTATCACTAGGGTTCGGGTTTGGGCTAGGGTTAGGGTTAGGGCTGGGTTTAGGAATAGGGCTAGGGTTAGGGTTAAGTCTAGAGTTTTGCTTAGTGTTTGGGTTAGGGTTAGATTCAGGGTCATGGCTAAGGCTATGGTTAGGGTTATGGTTAGATCCAGGGTTAGAGTTAGTGTTAGTGTAAGGGTAAGTGTTAGGTTTTTGGTTAGGTTTGGGGTAAGGGTAAAGATATGTTGATGGTTAGGTTTAGGCTGAGGGCAAGAGTTAGGGTAGGGTTAAGTTTAGGGTTAGGTCTATGGCCAGGGCTAGGGCTAGGATCAGGTTTAGTTTTAGGATTAAAGTTAGTGTTAGAGTTTGGGCTAGTGATAGGGCTAGGGTTTGAGTTCGGGTTACAGTTAGTTTTAAAGTTATGGCCAGGGCTAGGGTTATGGTTACAGCTAGAGTTTGGCATAGGGCTGTGTTTGGAGTTAGGATTAGTATTAGAGTTAGGGTTAGGGTTAAGGTAAGGGCTTGATCCAGGGTTAGGTTCATGGTTCTGTATAGGGTTGGGTTAGAGTTAGGGTTAGGGTCAGTGTTAGGGATAGAATCAGGTTCAGGTCTAAAGGTAGGTTTAGGGTTAGGGTTAGAACCAGGGCTAAAGTTAGTGTTAGGAGTAGAGTTAGGGCTAGGGTTAGGTGTAGGACTAGGGTTAGGTTTATGGTTAGGGTTAGGGTTAGGTCTAGGGCTAGGGTTAGGGTTAGGGTTAGGTCTAGGGCTAAAATTAGGGTTCAGGTTACATTTATTGTTTGGGCAAGGGTTAAGTTACGCTTAGGATTAGGGTTAGGGTTAGGGCTATTAGAGTTGAAGTTAGGCTTGTGCTGGGATTAGGGTTAGGGTTTTGTTTAGGGTCAGGTTAAAGTTAGGGGTATGGTCAGGGTTAGGGTTAGGTTTAAGTGTAAGACTGGGTTAGATTTAGAATCAGGGTCATGTCTAAAGCTCGGGTTTTGGTTAGGTTTAGGTTTAGGGCCAGAGTTAGTGTTAGAGTTTTTACTAGGGCTACAGCTAGGGTTAGGGTTAATGTTAGGGTTAGGGTTCGAATTAGAAATAGGGTTACTGTTAGGATTAGGGCTAGGGCTGGGGTTATGTTTAGGGTTTTATTTAGAACTAGGGTTGGGGTTAGTGTTAGGATACTGTTAGGTTTAGGGTTTGGATGAGTGTTAGAGCTACAGCTAGGGTTCCCTTTAGGCTAGGGCTAGGACTGAGGTTAGGGTTAGGGGTTAAGTTTAGTGTTAGAGTTAAGGTTAGGATAAGGGTAGGGCTATGGCTAGGGTTAGGTTTAGGTTTAAGGTTCCATTTAGAGTTAGGTCAAGGGTTAAGTTTAGGGGTAGGATTAGGGTTAGGGTTAGGGCTAGGGTTAGTGGTGAGTTTAGAGCTAGACCTAGAATGAGGGTTAGGGTTAGTGTTAGGGTTAGGTGTAGGTTTACGTTCAGGGTTAAGGTTAGTGTTAGGGCTAGGATTAGGTCTAGGACTAGGGCTAGAGGTAGCGTTAGGTTAAGTGTTTGGATTAGGTATAGGGTTTGTATTAGGGCTGCTGCTAGTGTTAAGTTTAGGGCTAGGTTTAGTGTTGGGGTTAGAGTTACATTTTGGGTTATGGCAAGGGTTAAGTTTAGGTTTAGGTTTAGTATTTTGGTTCGGTTAGGGTTAGGGTGAGTGTTACAGTTTTGCCTAGAGCTAGAGCTAGGGTTTGGCTTGTATTAGTTTTAAATCTAGGTTTAAGTTTAGGGGTAGGGCTAGAGCTAGGGTTAGGGTTAGTGTTAGGATTAGGAATAAGGTTAGTGTTAGGGTTAGGGTTAGGGCTAAAATTTGGACTAAGGCTTCATTTAGGGCTTGGGTAGGGTTTAGGGTTAGGGCTGAAGTTAGAACTAGTGTTAGGGTTAGGGCTAGTGTTAAAGTTAGGGTAAGGATTAGGATTAGGATTTGGTTTAGGTGTAAGGTTAGGGCTAATGTTATGGTTCCATTTAGGATTCGGTTTATGGTTCGAATACTGTTAGGGTTTGGGTTAGGTTTAGCGTTAGAGTTAGGGCTAGGTTAGTGTTTGTGATAAGGTTAGTGTTAGTTTTATGGTATGGTTAGGGCTAGATGTAGTGTTAGCGCTGGGGTTAGTGTCAGGACTAGGCTTAAGGTTAGGGTTAATGTTACATTTAGGGTTAGGGTAAGGGTAAGTTTAGGGTTAAGATTAGGGTAAGGTATAGGTTAAGGGCTCAGGTTAGGGCTAGGGCTGGGGTGAGGGCTAGCGTTAGGTTTTGGGTAGAAATGGGGCTAGGGTTCAGGTTAGGGTGAGGTTGAGGCTTAGGAGTAGGTTTAGGGTGTGGGTTAGAAGTAGGGTTGGGGATAGGTTTAGGTTAAGTGGTAGTGTTAGGGCTAGAGTTTCAGCTAGGTGAGGGTAAGTGTTAGGTTCAGGTCTAGGGTTACGGCTAGGGATAAAGTTAGGGTTAGAATTATAATTAGGGTTAGGGTTAATTTAAGAGGTAGGGCTCGGACTAGGGTTAGGATTAGGGTTTCATTTAGGTTTAGGGTTAGGGATAAGGTTAGGAGTAGGGCTAGTGCTAGGGTTAGGATTAGGATAAGGACTAGCACTAGGGTTAAGTTTAGGCCTAGGATTAGATTTAGGGTTAGGGCTAGGGCTAGGTCTAGGGTTAGGGATAAGGTTAGTGCTAGGGCTGGGGTTAGGTTTGGGTTTAGATCTAGGGCTAGGGTTAGCCTAGGGCTAGAGTCAGGTCTAGGGCTAGGTTTTGGGTAGTGATGGAGCTAGGGTTAGGGTTAGGGTGCCTTTGAAGCTTAGGAGTAGGTTTAGGTTTGGGGTTAGGGGTAGGTTAGGGTTCGGGTTTGGGTTAGAGTAGGGGTTAGGGCTAGGACTTGGGCTAGGTTTAGGTTTTGTGTTTTGATTAGAATTACGGCTAGCACTGGGGTTAGGGTTAGGATTTTGGTTAAGTTTAGGGGTAGGGTTGGGATTAGAGCTAGGGTTAGGGTTAGGGCTAGGGCTAGATCTAGGGTTAGGGTTAGTGTTAGGGTTAGATCTGGGTTTAGGGTTAGGGTATGGTTAGGGCTAGGGTTAAGGGTAGGGCTAGGGTTGGTGCTAGGTTTATGATAAGGGTTAGAGCTAGGGATAAGGCTAAGGTTAGAGCTAGGATTGCAGTTAGGGTTAGGTCTAGGACCAGCTTTAGGATTCGGTTTCGAGCTAGGTCTAGTGTTAGGGTTATGGCTATGGCTAGTTTTAATTTTAGGGTTCAAATTAGGGTTGGGGCTATGGCTAGGTCTAGGGTTAGGGTTTGGGTTAGTGTTTGGGCTACTGCTACAGCTAGGTTAGTGTTAGGGTTAAATCTAGGTTTATGGTTATGATTAGGGATAGGGCTATTATTAGTGTTTGGGTTAGGGCTAGGGCTAGAGGTAGGGTTAGGGTAAGTGTTAGGGTAGGATCTAGGGTTAGGGTTGCAGCTAGGGTTAGGGTTAGGGCTAGCACTTAGTTTATGGCTAGGGTTAGGTTTAGGGCTAGGTTTAGGATTAGAGTTAGAGTTAGTGCAAGGGCTAGGTTTAGGGATAGGGTTTTGTTTAGGAATAGGTTTAGGTTTATGGTTAGGGCTAGGGTTAGATTTATGTTTAGAGTTAGGGTTAGGGCCAGAGTTAGTGTTAGGCTTGGGGCTAATGTTAGAGCTAGGGTTCAGGTTAGTGTTACGGTTGGGGTTAACGTTAGGGTTCAAACTAGAAATAGGGTTAGGATTAGGGCTAACAATAGGATTCGAATTAGGATTACCTTTAGGGTTAGATTTAGGGTTAGGTTTTGGATAGGGCTAGGTTTAGAGTTAGGATGATTGCCAGGGCTATGGCTAGGTTAAGTTTTACAGTTAGACTTAGAACTAGGGTTAGGTTTGGGGCTAGGTTTAGGCTAGGACTAGGACTAGCATTAGGTTTAGGGTTTAAGGTTAGGGTTAGGATTAGGCTAAGGGCTAGGGCTAGGATTAGGGTTAGGGCTAGGGCCATGGTAAGGCCTAGAGCTAGGGTTGGGTTTAAGGTTACATTTATTGTTAGAGCAAGGGTTCAGTTTAGGGTTAGGATTAGGGTTCAGTTTAGGGTTAGGTTTAGGGATAGGATTACTGTTGAGGTTAGAGCTAGAGGAGAGGTAGGGTTAGGATTAGTGCTAGGGTTAAGTCTAGAACTAGGGTTATGGCTGTGGCTATGGTTAGTGTTCAGGCTAGGGTTAAGGCTAGGTCTAGGTTTAGGGTTCAGGTTAGGATTATGATTAGGGTAAGGTTAAGATTAGGGTTAGGTCTAGAGCTAGGGTTATGTTTACGGTCAGAATCACAATCAGAGCTAATGCTAGTGTTACAGTTAGAGTTAGGGATAGGGTTATTGATAGGGTTAGGGTTAAGGTTACATTTATATTTAAGGCAAGGCTTAAGTTTAGAATTAGGGTTAGTGTTAGAATTAGGTCTTGAGATAGTGTTAGGGTTAGAAGTAGGGTTAGAGCTAGGGTTAGGTGTAGAGTTAAGGTTAGGTCTATGGGTAGGGTTAGTGCTAGGGATAGAAATAAGGCTATGGTTAGGTCTAGGTTTAGTGCTAGGTTTAGGGTTAGCATAAGGATCAGGGCAAAGGCTAGGGTTAGGGTTAGGGTTAGGGTTAGGGCCAGGGCTAGGGTTAGGGGTAGGTTTGGGTTTAGGGTTATGGTTAGGGTAACAGATAAGATACGTTAGGGTTAGGTTTAGGGTGAGGGCTAGAGTTAAGGTTAAGGTTACCTTCAGGGTTAGGGCTAGAACAAGGGCTGGGGCTAGGATTAGGTTTAGCATTAGAATTACAGTTAGAGTTAAGGTTAGTGCGAGTGCCAAGGCTAGGACTCGGGTTATGGTTATAGCTAGGGTCATGGCTAGTGATATGATTTGTGTTAGGATTAGGATTAGGGTTTCTTTTAGGGTTAAGGTTAGATAATGGTTAGTGTTAAAGTTGGTTTTATGGTTAGGATTAGGGTAAGGGGTATCGTTTGGGTAAGGTATGGGGCCAGGTCTAGTGTTTTGGTTAGGGCTAGGATTAGGTTTAGGGTTAGGGCTAAGGTTAGGTCTAGAACTAGGGTTCTGCCTAGGAATAGTGCTAGGGGGCCTAGGGTTAGGGATAGAATTAGGGCTAGGGCTAGGGTTAGGTGTAGAGCTAGGGTTCCAGTTAGTGTTACTTCTAGGTCTAGGGTTAGGGTCAGTTTAGTGTTAGGACCAGGGTTAGGTTTAGGGTTAGGCCTACAGTTTGGGCTAGGGTTAAGGTAAGGGCTAGGGTAAGGGCTTGGGCTAGGGTTAAGTTAATGGTGAGGTATAGGATTAGGGTAAGGGTTAGCGTTAGAGCTAGGTCAAAGTCTAGATTTAGGTTTAGGTTTAGGTCTAGTGTTAGGGCTAGGTTTAGGGTTAGGACCAGGGTTAGTTCTAGTGCTAGGGATAGAGTTAGGATTATGATTAGTTTTATGGTTTGTGTTAGCCCTAGGGTTAGTGTTGGGGTTAAGGTTTTGTTTAGGTTTAGGGGTAGGGTTAAGGCTTGGGTTAGTGTTAGGTTTAGGTCTAGGGTTAGGTTTAGGGTCAGGGTTAGGGTTAGGTTTAGGGTTAGGTTTAGGATATGTTTAGGGTTAGGGTGAGGGCCAGGGAGAGGTCTACAGTTAAGTTTAGGGTTAGGGCTAAAGCCAGGACTAGGGCTAGGATTAGATTTAGGGCTAGGATTAGAGTTATTGTTATTGTTAGGGTTAGGGTTAGGGCTATAGTTAGGGCTTGTGCTAGGGTTATGGTTAGGATTAGGATTATGGTTATGTTTGGGGTTATGTTTAGATTTAGGGCTGGGGATTGGGTTAGTGTTAGGTTTAGGGCTAGGGTTTTGTTTAGGATTAGTGTTAAAATTAGGACTAGTGTTAGGGTTAGGGCTAGAGGTAGAGCTAGGATTAGGGTTAGGGTTAGGGGTGGGGTTAGTCCTAGGTTTAGCTTTAGGGCTAGGGTTAAGGTTAGAGATAGGGTTCTGTTTAGGTTTAGGTTTAGGGTTATGGTTTTGGTTAGAGTTAGGGTTAGGATTAGGGCTAGGGTTCATGATAGGGTTTGGGCTATAGCTATAGCTAGGGTTCAGATTGGTTTTAGTGTGAGGTCTAGCGTTAGCATTAGGGTTAGGTTTAGGGGTAAGGTTAATGTTAGGGTTTGGGGTAGGCCTAGGGCTAGGGTTAGGGTTAGTGTCAGAATTAGCAATCATGTTAGTTTTAGTGTTAGCATTAGGGATAGGATTAGGGCTAGGTCTGGGGTTAGGGCTAGGATTAGGATTATAGTCAGGGCTAGGGTAAGGACTATGGTTAGAGAGGGTTAGAGCTAGGGATCAGGTTACTTTTAGGGCTAGGGCTAGGACTAAGGCTAGCCTCAGGTTTAGGTTTTGGGCTAGGTCTAGTATTAAGTTTAGGGATAGGGCTAGGGCTAGTGTTAAGGTTCAAATTAGGGTTTGTATATGGCTACATCTAGGGTTGTGGTTAGGGTTTGGGCTAGGGTCAGGTGTTAGGGTTAGGTCTAGGCTTAGGGTCAGGTTTAGAATCAGGGTCACTTCTAATGCTAGGGTTTGGTTAGGGTTAGGGTTAGGGCCAGCATTACTGTTAGGTTTGAGGCTAGGGCTAGAGCTATGGGTAGGGTTATTTTTATGTTTAGGGTTATGATAAGTGTTAGGGTTCAAATTAGAAGTAATTTTATGGTTAGGGTTAGGGCTTGGGCCAGGGTTAAGTTTTGGGTTTCATTTAGGGCTAGAATTAGGTTTAGGGTTAAGATACGATTATATTTAGGGTTAGGATATTGCTAGGGCTACATGTAGTGTTAGCTTTAGTATTAGACTTAGAACTAGGATTGGGGTTAGTTTTAGGGCTAGTGTTAAAGCTAGGGCTTGGGTTAGTGCCAGGGTTAGTTTTAAGGTTAGGGATTGGGTTAGGGCTCTTGTTAGGTTTAGGGATAGGGTAAATGCTAGGGCTATGGTTAAGATCAGTGGTAGGTTTAGTATTAATGCTTGAACTAAGGTTAGTTCTAGGGTTAGGTATAGGTTTAGGTCTAAGGCTAGGGTTACTGTTAGGATTAGGTCTAGGTTTAGGGTTAGGGTTAGTGCTAGGGCTTGGGCTAGAGTTAGGGCTAGGGTAAGGGTTAGTGTTAGAACTAGGGTTAGGTGTAGAACTAGGGATCGATCTCAGGATTGGGCTAAAGTTAGTATTATGGTTAGGTCTAGGGTTAGGATTAGGACTAGGGCTAAGGCTAGGGTTAGGTGTAGAGCTAGGGTTCCAGTTAGTGTTACTTCTAGGTCTAGGGTTAGGGTCAGTTTAGTGTTAGGACCAGGGTTAGGTTTAGGGTTAAGCCTACTGTTTTGGCTAGGGTAGGGTAAGGGCTAGGGTAAGGGCTCAGGCTATGGTTAGGTTAAGGGTGGGGTCTAGGATGAGGGTAAGGGCTAGCGTTAGGACTAGGCCAAGGTTTCAGGTTAAAGCTAGGTTTAGGTTCAGGTTGAGGTCTAGTGTTAGGGCTAGGTTTAGGTCTAGGACTTGGGTTAGTCCTAGGGCCAGGGTTAGAGTTAGGATTATGATTAGGTTTAGTATTAGGGTTAGCCCTAGGGTTAGTGTTGGGTTTGGGGTTTTGTTTAGGGTTAGGGGTAGGGTTAGGTCTAGGGTTAGGGTTAGGGTTAAGGCCAGGGTTAGAATAAGGGTCAGGGCTAAAGTTTGGTTTAGAGTTGGGTGTAGGGTAAGGGTTAGGATACGATCAAGGTCAGGTTACGAGCCAGGGATAGGTCTAGCATTAAGTGTATGGTTAGGGCTAAAGCCAGGGCTAGGGCTAGGATTAGGTTTAGGGTTAGGATTAGAGTTAGCATTAGGGTTAGGGTTAGGGCTAGGGCTAGGGCTAGGACTGGAGTTAGGGTTACAGTTATGGTTGGGGCCAGGGCCAGGGCTTAGACTAGGATTATGGTTAGGGCTAGAGTTAGGGCTTGTGCTAGAGTTAGTGTTAGGATTAGGATTATGGTTGTGTTTAGAGTTATGGTTCAGTTTATGGTTAAGGCTTGGTTAGGGCTAGGGCTCGAGTTAGTGTTAAAATTAAGGCTAGGGTTTTGTTTAGGGTTAGAGTTCAAATTAGGACTAGGGTTAGTGTTAGGGTTAGGGCTGGA
Source organism: Sturnira hondurensis (assembly GCF_014824575.4). Taxonomy (NCBI): domain Eukaryota; kingdom Metazoa; phylum Chordata; class Mammalia; order Chiroptera; family Phyllostomidae; genus Sturnira; species Sturnira hondurensis. The sequence goes on along the minus strand of NW_028077156.1, from coordinate 571,011 downwards.
GGTAAAGCTAGGACTAGGGTTAGTGTTAGGGTTAGGAGTAGGGTTAGGGTTAGCATTAGGGCCAATGTTGGGATTGGGGGTAGGGGTAGGCTTAGGGTTAAGGTTAGGGCTAGCTTTAGGTCTAGGGATAGGGTTAGGAGTAGGGGTAGGGTTAGGGTTCAGGTTACATTTATGGTTGGGGCAAGGCTTAACCTAGGGCTTAGAATTAGTGTTAGGGTTAGGTTTAGGGCTAAGGTTAGAGTTAGGGTTAGAGCTGGGGCTAGGATTAGGGTCATGGCTAGGGTTATGGCTAGGGCTAGGTTTAGGGTTAGGGCTAGGGTTATGTCTAGGGCTAGGGCCCGAGCTATGGTTAGGGTTCGTGTTACGGTTAGGTATAGGTTTTGTGTAGAGGTCACAGCAGGGGTTAAGATTAAGGCCAGGTATAAGTTTAGGATTAGGGTTAGGTTTAGGTTTAGGGTTAGAGCTAGGGTTAGGGCTGGGGTTAGGGCTAGGTTTAGCTTTAGTACTAGGGTTAAGGTTAGAGATAGGCTTAAATTTAGGGTTAGGGCAAGGGTTAATTTGAGGGTTAGGGTTATGGTTTTGGTTAGAAATAGGGTCATAATTAGGTCTAAGGTTCATCTTAGGGTTTGGGCTAGAGCTGTAAATAAGGTTTGGGTTGGTTTTAGTGTTAGGTCTAGGGTTAGGGTTATTGTTAGGGTTAAGGGTAAGGTTTATATTAGCCTTAGAGGTAGGTCTAGGGGTAGGGGTAGGGGTAGTGTTAGGGTAAGCAATAAGGTTAGTTTTAGTGTTCACATTATGGATAGGATTCGGGCTAGGTCTAGGGTTAGGCCTAGGGTTAGGGCTAGTGTTATGACTAGGGCTATGGTTAGGATTAGGGTTAGGGTTACAGCTAGGACTAGGTTTAGGGTTAGAATTATTATTGGGGTTAAGGTTAGATTTAGGGTTAGTTTTAGGGTTAGGTTTAGGGTAGGGGCTAGGATTAGGCTTAGGGTTAGAGGTAGAGCAGGGTTCGGGTTATTGTTAGTGTTAGGTCTAGAGTTTAGGTTAGAGTTAGTGTTAGGGCTTGGTTTAGTTTCTGGGTGAAGAATAAGGTTAGTGAATGCTAGATCAGGATAATGAATGCTAGGATTAGGGCTAGGGCTAGGGTTAGGGCTAGAATTAGGTTTAGAGTTAGGGCTAGAGAGAGGATTAGGGCTAGGTTTAGGGATAGGGCTAGGGTTAGGGCTAGGGCTACCACTAGGTTTAGGTTTCAGGCTAGGTCTAGTTTTAGGCTTCAAATTAGGGTTCACTATATGGCTAAGTCTAGGTTTAGGGTTTTGGTTTGTGCTAGGACTCGGTTAGTGTTACTTTTAGGGCTAGGGTTAGGGTTAGGATTCAAACTAGGAATAGAATTAGGGTTAGAGTAAGGACTAGGGCTGGGGTTATGTTTAGGGTTTTATTTAAAGGTAGTGTTAGGTTAAGGGTTAGAAAATGGTTAAATTTAGTTTTAGGATGATGCTAGAACTATGGCTAGGATTAGCTTTAGGATTAGACTTGGGGCTAGAGTTAGGGTTAGGGCTAGGTTTAAGCTAGGTCTAGGAATAGGGTTATGGTTAGGGGTTAGGATTAGGGTTAAGGTTAGGATTAGCGCTAGGGCTAAGGTTAGGGTTAGGGTTAGGGTTATGTTTAGGGCTAGGGCTAGGGCTATGGCTAGGGTTAAGCTTAGGTTTAAGATTACATTTATGGTTAGGGCAAGGGTTGAGTTTAGAGTTAAAATTAGGGTTAGGTTTAGGGTTAGGGTTAGGGATAGGGTTAGTATGGAGTTTTGGGCTAGAGCTAGGGCTAGGGTTAGTGTTAGGGCTAGGGTTAGGGCTAGGGCTAGGGGAAGGACTAGAGCTAGGTTTATGGTTAGTGTTAGGATTAGGTGTAGGGTTAGTTTTAGAGTTAGTGTTAGGGTTAAGGTTAAGGCTGGGGTTAAGTTTTGGATTATGGTTAGGATTTGGGCTAGGTTTAGGATTAGGGCTAGGTCTAGGGTTAGGGCTAGAGTTAGGTTTAGGTTTAAAGATTGGGTTAGGGCTAAGTTAAGGTTTAGGGGTAGGGCTAAAGCTAGGGTTAAAGTTAGTGTTCAGATTAGGTATGGGTTTAGTGTTAGGGTTAGGGCTGAAATTAGGGCTAGGGCTAGGGTTAAGATTAGGGCTGAGGTCAGGGTTAGGATTAGGGTTAGTGATAAGATTAGGGCTAGGGCTTGTGTTAGAATTAGGGTTAGGGCTTGAGTAAGGCTAGGGTCAGGGCTACAGTTAGGGGTAGGTTTTGGGTTAGGTTTATGGTATGGTTAGGGTTAGCATTAGGTTTAAGTTTAGAGTTAGGGCTAGGGCCAGGAGTAGGGCTAGGATTAGGTTTAAGGTTAGGAGTAGAGTTAGGGTTAGGGTTAGGGTTAGGATTATGGTGAGGGCTAGAGTTAGTGTTAGGGTTAGGGTTAGGCCTAAGGGTACTGTTAGGGTTAGGGCTAGAGCTAGAGCTGGTGTTAGGGTTAGGTCTAGGGTTAAGGTTAGGGTTAGGATTAGGGCTAAGGTTAGGTTGAGGTTTAGGTCTAGGGTTATGGCTAGGTTTAGGGCTAGGGATAGGCGAGGGTTAGTTATAGGTTTAGGTCTAGGGTTAAGGTTAAGTTTAGCTCTAGGGCTTGGGCTAGGGCTAGGGGTATCTTAAGGTTTAACTGCAGTGTTACGTTGAGGGTGAGGGTTAGGGCTAGGTCTAGGGTGAGTTTTAGGGCTATGTTTAGGGTTAGGGTTAACTTTAGGGATAGGGTTTTTGATAGGGTAATAGGGCAATGTTTAGAGTTAGGGCGAGGATTAAGTTTAAAGTTAGGGTTAGGATTTTGGTTAGGTTTAGGCTTAGGGTTAGGGCTAGGGTTATTGTTAGGTTTAGGGCTAGCGCTATAGCTGGGGTCAGTATTAGTTTTAGGGTTAGGTTTATGGTTAGGTTAGGGCTAGGCTTAAGGCTATGGCTTGTGTTGGGTTTAGGATTAGGATTTATTTATTGTTTTATTTAATTCTTGTTCAAGTACAGTTTTCTGTCTTGTATTCCCAGTCCTGCCCCCCCATGCTCCCCACTTCCCTCCCATTTCCGCCCCCCACCTTAGTTATTGTCCATGTGTCCTTTATACTTGTTCATGTGAGTCCCTCCCCTTTTCCCCTGTGATTCTCTCCCCTCTTCCCTCTGGACCCTGTCAGCACGTTCTGTATTTCAGTGTCTTTGGTTACATTTTGCTTGCTTGTTTGTTTTGTTGTTTAGATTCCTGTTAATGGTGATATCATATGGTATTTGTCTTTCACCGCCTGGCTTATTTCGCTCAGCATAATGCTTTCCAGTTCCACCCATGATGTTGCAAAGGGTAGGAGCTCCTTCTTCCTTTCTGCAGCATAGAATTCCATTGTGTAAATGTACCATAGTTTTTTGATCCAGTCATTGATTGATGGGCATCTAGGTTGCTTCCAACTCTTGGCTATTGTAAATTGTGCTGCTATGAACATCGGGGTGCATAGGTTCTTTTGGATTGGTGCTTCAGGGTTCTTAGGATATACTCCTAACAGTTAGGATTAGGATTTAAATTAAAGTTAGTGTTATGCTTAGGGTTTGTGCTAGGGTTCCGACTCAGGCTAGGGTTAGTGTTAGGGTTTGGTCTAGTGTTAGGGTTCGGGTAAAAGGTAGGGCAAGGGTTAGTATTAGAGTTAGGAATACAGCTAGAGCTAGGGTTAGGGTTAGTGTTTGGTTTAGATCGAGTTAGATTTAGGGCTAGGGCTAGGGCTAGGGTTAGGACTAGGGTAAGGTTTAGGGCTATGGCTAGAGCTTGGATTAAGTTTTCATTTAGGGTTAGGGATAGAGCTAGGGTTAGGGCTAGGGCCAGGGTTAGTTTTAAGGTTAGGTCTAGGGTTAGGATTAGGGTTAGGATTAGAGCTACGTTAAAGGCTAGGGCTAGGGCTAGAGCTAGGGTTATGGTTAGTGTTAGGGGTAGGTCTAGGATTAGGTTTAAGGTGTGGCCTAGGGTTAGGGTTTTGATTCAGGTTATAGTTAGTGTTAGGTTTAGGACTAGTGTTAATGTTAGGGTTAGGGCTAGAGAAAGAGCTAGTGTTAAGTTTAGGGTAGGCCTAGGGCTACGGTTAGGGTTAAAGCAGGGTTGGGTTTAGTGTTAGGGTTAGGGTAAGGATTAGCATACATTTAGGGTTAGGTTTAGGGTGAGACCTAGGGTTTGGGTTAGAGTTAACTTTAGGATTAGGGCTAGAACCAGGGCTAGGGACCTGAGTAGGTTTAGGGTTTTAAGTAGTGTTAGGGCTACAGCTGGGGCTAGGGCTAGGGTTAGAGTTTGGGGTACAGTTAGGGTTAGGGCTAGAACCAAGGCTAGGACTAGGGTTGAGATTAGAGCTAGGGTTAAGGCTAGTGATATGATTAGGGTTAGGATTAGGATTAGGGTTAAGGTGAGTGTAAGGGCTACACCTACAGCTAGGGTTAGTGTTAGGGTTAAGTCTAGGTTTAGGGTTAAGGTTAGGGCTAGGGCTATTGTTAGTGCTTGGGTTAGGGCTTGGGCTAGAGCTAGGATTAAGGTGTTAGGTTTATATCAAGGGTTAGGGTTAAATCTAGGGTTATGGCTAAGACTTGGTTTATGGCTAGGGCTAGGGTTAGGTTTAGGGCTAGGTTTAGGATTAGAGTTAGAGTTAGGGCTAGGGCTAGGGTTAGGGTTAGGGTTTCATTTAGGGATAGGGTTAAGTTTATGGTTAGGGCTAGGGTTAAGATTAGGTTTAGAGTTAGGGTTAGGGATAATGTTAGTGTTAGGGGTAGAATCAGGGTCATGTCTATGGCTAGGGTTTTGGTTAGATTTAGGGTAAAAGTTAGGGCCAGAGTTAGTGTTAGGGTTGAGGCATGGTCAGAGCTAGGGTTAGGTTAGAGTCAAGGGTCAGATCTAGTTAGGTCTAGGGCAAGGGTCAAGGCTATGGGTAGGGTTATGGTCAAGGTTACATTAAGGGTTAGGCCCAGGGTTAAGTTTAGGTTAAGGGTTAGGTTTAGTGTTGAGGTTAGTGTTTGGGTTAGTATTAAGGCTAGGGTTAGTGTAAGAGTTGGGACTAGAGCTAGAGCTAGGGTTAGGGTTAGTGTTAGGGTTAGGTCTAGGGTTATGGCTAGGGCTATGGTTAGGGCTAGGTCTAGGGTTAAGTTTAAGGCTAGGGTTAGTGTTAGAATTTGGGTTAGAAATAGGGTTAGAGTTTGGGTTTGGGCTAGGGTTAAAGTTACGATTAGTGTTAGGGCTAGGGCTAGGCCTAGGGTTAGTGTTAGTATTGGGTCTGGGTTTATGGTTAGGGCTAGTGTTAGAGCTAGGTTTAGGGCTAGGGTTAGGTTTAGGGCTAGGGTTAGTGTTAGGGTTAGACTTACATTTAGGGTTAGGGCAAGGGTTAAATTTAGGGTTAAGGTCAGGTTTAATATTTTGGTTAGGGTTAGGGTTAATGTAAGTGTTACCATCTTGGCTAGAGCTAGAGCTAGTGTTCGGGTTAGTATAAGTGTTAAATCTAGGATTAGGTTTAGTGTTTGGGCTAGGGCTAGGCTTAGGGTTAGTGTTAGAATTGGTTCTGTGTTTAACTCTAACCGGTTAGGGTTAGAGTTATGGCTAGGTTTAGGGCTAGGGTTAGGTTTAGGGCCAGGGTTAGTAATAGGGTTAGAGTTATGTTTAGGGCTAGGGCAAAGGTTGAGTTTTGGGTTATGGTAAGGTTTAGTATTTTTCTTAGGGTTAATGTAAGTGTTATGGTTTTGGATAGAGCTAGAGCTAGGGTTCGGGTTAGAGTTAGTGTTTAATCTAGGGTTAGGGTTAGGGTTAGGGCTAGGGTTAGTGTTAGGGTTAGGGGTAGGGCTAGAGCTAGGGTTAGGGTTAATGTTAATGTTAGGAATAAAGTTAGTGTTAGTGTTAGGATTAGGGCTAGATTTTGGGCTAAGGCTACCTTTAGGGCTAGGGTAGGGTTTAGGGTAGGGTTTAGGGTTAGGGCTGAAATTAGAACTAGGGTTAGGGATAGGGCTAGGGTTAAAATTAGGGTAAGGATTAGAATTAGGATTTAGTTTAGGTTTAAGTGTAAGGCTAGGGCTAAGGTTATGGGTCGATTTAGCATTCGGGTTAAAGTTCAGATACTGTTAGGTTTCCGGTTAGGTTTAGCTTTAGAGTTCGGGCTAGGTTAGTGTTTGTGATAAGGTTAGTGTTAATATTAGGGTTAGGGGTTAGGGTTAGTGTAAGGGTTAGAATCAGGGTCATGTCTATGGCTAGGGTTTTGGTTAGAGTTAGGGTAAAGTTTAGGGCCAGGGTTAGTGTTAGGGTTTGGGCTGGGGTTAGGGTTAGTGTTTGGGTTAGGGTTAATTTTAGGGTTCAAATTAGGAGTAGGGTTAGGGTTAGTATTAGGGCTAGGTTTAGGGTTAGGTTTAGGGTCCAGTTAGGTTTAGAGTTAGGATGATCACTAGGGCTGTGGCTAGGGTAAGATTTAGGGTTAGACATAGAACTAGGGTTAGGGCTAGGTTTAGGCTAGTTCTAGGACTAGCATTAGGGTTAGAGGTTAAGGGTACATTTAGGGTTGGGCTAAGGGCTTGGGATCAGGTTAGGGTTAAGGTTAGGGCTAGGGATATGGTTAGGGCTAGAGTTAGGGTTAAGTTTACAATTATTATTAGAGCAAGGGTTAAGTTTAGGGTTAGGATTAGGTTTCTGTTTAGGGTAAGGATTGGGGATAGGGTTACTGTTAAGGTTAGGGCTAGAGGAGAGGTAGGGTTAGGGTTAGGGTTAGTGTTAGGGTTAGGTCTAGGGTTAGAGTTACACCTAAGGTTATGACTATGGGTAGGGCTAGGCTAGGGTTAGTGTTAGGGCTAGGGTTAGAGCTAGGGCTAGCATTTTGGTTTGGGTTAGGATTATGACTAGGGTAAGGGTTAAGATTAGGGTTAGTTCTAGAGCTAGGGTTAGGGTTAGGGTCAGAATCATGGTCAGGGCTAATGCTAGTGTTATGGTTAGGGTTAGGGTTAGTGATAGGTTTACAGTTAGGGTTATGTTTACATTTAGGACAAGGCTTAAGTTTAAAATTAGGGTAAGTGTTAGGGTTAGGTCTTGAGAAAGTGTTAGGGTTAGGGGTGGGGTTAGAACTAGGGTTAGAGTTAAGGTTAGGTCTATGGTTAGGGTTAGGGCTAGGACTAGGCATGGGGCTAGGGTTAGGGTTAGGTCTAGGTTTAGTGTTAGGTTTAGGGTTAGCATCAGGGTCAGAGCGAAGGCTAGGGTTAGGGTTAAGGTTGGGTTTAGGGTTATGGTTAGGGTAACAAATAAGAAATGCTTAGGGTTAGGTTTTGAGTAAGGACTAGGGTTAGGTTTAGGGTTATCCTTAGGGCTAGGGCTAGAACCAGCGCTAGGGCTAGGATTAGGTTTTGTGTTAGGATTACAGTTAGGGTTAGAGTTAGGGCAAGAGCCAAGGCTAAGACTTGGGACATGGTTAGAGCTAGGGTCAGGGCTAGTGATACAATTGGTGTAGGATTAGGTTTAGGGCTAGGTTTAGGCTTAGGGCTAGGGCTAAGGCTAGGGTTAGGTTAAGGGTTTTGTTTAGAGTTAGGGTTAGGTTATGGCTAGCCTTAGGGTTGGTTTTAGGGTTAGGATTAGGGCAAGGGCTAGCTTTCAAGTAAGGTTTTGGGCTAGGTCTAGTGTTAGGGTTAGGGCTAGGATTAGGTTTAGGATTAGGGCTAGGTTTTGGGCTAGTGTTATGGTTAGGTTTAGAACTGGGGTTTGGGCTAAGGCGAGAGTTAGTGTTAGGGTTATATTTAGGGCTAGGGTCAGGGCTAGGGTGAGGTTTAGGTTTAGAGATTGGGTTAGGTCTTTGGTAAGGTTTAGGGGTAGGGGTAGGGCTAAAGCTAGGGTTAGGCTTAGTGTTCAGACTAGGTATGGCATTAGTTTTAGTGTTAGGGCTGAAATTAGGGCTAGGGCTAGGGTTAAGGTTAGGGCTAGGTTTAGGGTTAGGATTAGGGTTAGTGATAGGATTCGGGCTAGGACTTGTGTTAGAGTTAGGGTTAGGGTTTGGATAGGGCTAGGGTCTGGGCTATGGTTAGGGTTAGAGTTAGGTTTTGGGTTAGGTTTAGGGAAAGGGTTAGGGTTAGGATTAGCATTGGTGTTAAGTTTAGAGTTAGGGCTAGGACCAGGGATAGGGCTAGGATTAGGTTTAGGGTTAGGATTAGAGAAAGGGGTAGGGTTATGGCTGGTACTAGGGTTAGGGTTAGAGTTCAGGTTATGGTTAGTGTTAGGGCTATGGCCAGAGGTAGGGCTTGGGTTATGGTTACAGGTAGGGTTGGGGATAGGGCAAGATTTAGGGTTAGAATTAGGATTAGGTTTAGGGTTTGGGTTAGAGCTAGAGTTAGGGCTAGGGTTAGGACTTGGGATAGGTTTAGTGCTGGGTCTAGGGTTAGGGCTAGGGTTAGGGTTAGTGTTAGGGCTAGGGTTAGGTGTAGGGCTGGGGCTAGGTGTAGTGCTAGGATTTTGGTTAGTAGTAGGATTAGGTATTACATTAGTGTTAAGGTTAGGTTTAGGATTTGGGCTAGGGGTAGGGTTAATGTTAAGGCTAGGGTTAGGGTTATTGTTAGGGTTAGGGTTTGGATTAGACATACAGGTATGGCTAGGGTCAGTGTTAAGTTTAGGTTTAGGTTTAAGTTTAGGGTTAGTTTTAGGGCTAGGGCTAAGGTTACGTTTAGCATACTTTTAGGGTTAGTGTTAGAGTTAGCGATAGAGTTAGTGCTAGGTTAGGGTTAGCGATAGAGTTAGGGTAATGTTAGGATTAGGGGTAGGGCTAGAGCCATGGTTATGGTTAGTGCTTGTGTTAGGACTGAGGTTAAGGTTTGGGTTAGGGTTTGGGCTAAAATTAGGGGCATGGCTAGGGTTAGGGTTATGGTGAGGGTTGGGGTTAAAGCTAGGGAAAAGTTTAGGGCTAGGGTTAATGTTAGGGTTTGGGCTTGAGCTAGAGCTAGGGTAAGGGGTAGTGTTAGTGTTAGGTCTAGGGTTAGGGTTAGGGTTTGGCTTAGGCTTAGGGTTAAGGCTTGGTTTAGGGGTAGTCCTAGGGTAGAGCTAAGTTTATGGTAAAGGTTTGGGCTAGGGATAGGGTTAGGGTTAGGTCTAGGGCTAGAGTTAGGGCTAGGTTGAAGTCTAGAGTTTTATTAGGATTAGGGCTAGGGCTAGGGTTAGTGTTAGGCTTAGGGCTAGAGCTACAGCTAGGGTGAGAGTTAGTGTTAGGTTTAGGTCTAGGTTTAGGATTAGGATTAGGTATCGGCTAGGATTAAGGTTAGGGGTAGGGTAATGGCTAGGTTTGTGCTAAGGGTTAGAACTAGGTGTAGGCCTATGCTTATAGCTAGGATTAGGTTTTGTGTTAGCGTCGGGTCTAGGGTTAGGGTTAGGATTAGGGCTAGGGTTAGGGCTAGGTTTAGGGTTAGGTTAGGGTTATGGTTAGGGCTAGAGTTAGTGTTAGGGTTGGGGTAGGGCTAGGGTTATTCTTAGGGTTAGGGCTAGAGCTAGAGCTAGGGTTCGGGTTGGTTTTAGGGTTATGTCTAGGGTTAAGGTTAGAATTAGGATTAGGGCTAAGGTTAGTTTGACATTTAGGCCTAAGATTATGGCTAGGTTTAGGGCTAGGGCTAGGGCAAGGGTTAGTTATAGTGTTAGGTCTAGGCTTTGGGTTCAGTTTAGGTCTAGGGCTTGGGCTAGGGCTAAGGTTAGTTTCAGGTTTAACTTGAGGGTTACATTTAGGGTTAGGGTTAGTGCTAGGGCTAGGGCTAGGGTAAGTTTGGGGGATATGATTTAGGGTTAGGTTTAGGGATAGGGTTATTGATAGGGTAATAGTTAGAGTTACCTTTAGGGTTCGGGCTAGGCTTAAGTTTAGTGTTAGTGTTAGGGTTAGAGTTAGGGTTTTGGTTAGGTTTAGGGTTAGGGCTAGGGCTAAGGTTATTGTTAGGTTTAGTCCCTTCCCTGTAGCTAGGGTTAGGGTTAGTGTTAGTGTTAGGTTTATGGTTAGGGTTAGGCCTAGGCTTAGGGCTATGGCTTGGCTTAGGTTTAGGATTAGGATTAAAATTAGAGTTAGCATTAGGGTTAGGGTTCGTTCTAGAATTATGACTTCGGCTGGGGTTAGTGTTAGGGTTAGGTCTACTTTTAGGGTTTGGGTAAAAAGTAAGGCCAGGGTTTGTGTTAGAGTTCAGAATGGAGCTGGAGCTAGGGTTAGGGTTAGTGTTTGGTTTAAATCTAAGGTTCGGTTTAGGGCTAGGGCTAGGGTTAGGGCTCAGGGTAGGATTAGGGCTAGGGTAAGGTTTAAAGCTAGGGCTAGAGCTTGGGTTAAGTTTTCAGTTAGGGCTAGGGTTAGTGCTAGGGATAGGCTTAGGGTTAGGGCTAGGCCCAGGGTTAGTGTTAGGGTTAGGTCTAGGGTTATGGTTAGGGCTCGGGTTAGTGTTAGGTTTAGGTTTGGGGTTGCCATTAAGATTAAAAATAAGGTTAGTTTTAGGTTTAGGCATACAGCTAGAGCTAGCATTAGGGTTAGTGTTAGGATTAGGTCTGGGGTTAGGGTTAGTTTTTAGGGTTAGGATTATAGCTAGGTTTAGGGCTTGGGCTTGGGCTAGAGCTAGAGGTAGGTTTAGGGTTAGTGTTAAGGTTGGGGTTAAGGCTAGGGTTCGAATTAGGAATAGGTTTAGCTTTAGGGTTTGGTTTGGTTAGGTTTAGAGTTAGGATGATTGCTAGGGCTATGGCTAGGGTAAGATTTAGGGTTAGACATAGAACTAGGGGTAGGCTTAGTGCTAGGTTTAGACTAGTGTTAGGGTTAGACGTTTAAGTTAGGGTTAGAGGTTAAGGTTTGGGTTAGGTTAAGGGCTAGGGCTATGATTAGGGCTAGGGTTAGGGTTAGTGTTAAGGTTACATTTATTGTTAGAGCAAGGGTTAAGTTTAGTGTTAGTGTTAGGGTTAGGGTAAGGGTTTTGGTTATTTTTAGGTTTAGGGTTAGGGCTAGGGTTAGTGTTAGGTTTAGGGCTGGTGCTATAGCTAGTGTTAAGGTTAGGGTTAGGTTTATGGTTAGGGTTAGGCTTAGGGCTACAGCTTGGTTTAGGTTTAGGATTAAGATTAAAATTGAAGTTACCATTGTGGTTAGGGTTTGTGCTAGGGTTATGACTCGGACTAGGGTTAGTGTTAGGGTTAGGTCTAGTGTTATGGTTAGGGTAAAAGGTAGGGCTAGTGTTAGTGCTAGAGTTAGAAATAGAGCTAGAGCTAGGGTTAGGGTTAGTGTTTGATTTAGATCTAGGGTTAGGTTTAGGGCCAGTGCTAGGGTTAGGTCTAGGGCTAGGGTTAGGGCTAGGGTTAGGGTTAGGGTAAGGTTTAAGGCTAGGGCTAGGGCTAGGGCTAGAGCTTGGGTTCAGCTTTCAATTAGAGTTAGGTTTATGGACAGGTTTAGGGCTAGAGTTAGGGCTAGGATTAGTGTTAAGCTTAGGTTTAGGGTTAGGGTTAGAATTAGAAATAAGGTTAGTTTTAGGGTTTAGGCTAGAGCTAGGGTTAAGGTTAGTGTTAGTGTTAGGTCTAGGGTTAGGGTTATGATTAGAGGTATGTTTAGGGTTTAGGCTAGGGCTAAAATTAGTGTTAGGGTTAGATTTAGGATTAGAGTTAGGGTTAGGGCTAGGGTTAGGGTTTGGGGTACTGTTGTGGTAAGGGGTAGATCCAAGGCTAGGACTAGGCTGTGAGTAGTGCTAGGGTCAGGGCTAGGGTTAGGATTAGGGTTGGTGTTAGGGTTAGGGTTAGGGCTAGGGCTAGGGTTAGCTTCAGGGTTTTGTTTAGTGTTAGGGATAGGGATAGTGTATCATTAGGGTTAGGGTTAGTTTTAGGGTTAGGATTAGGGCTAGGGCTAGCGTTAGGGTTAGGTTTCAGTCTAGGTCTAGTGTTAGGGTTAGGGGTAGGTCTGCGTCTAGTGTAGGGTTAGAATTAAAGTTAGGACTACAGCTAGGTCTAGGGTTAGGGTTAGGGTTTGGGCTAGAGCTAGGGCTACAGTTAGTGTTAGGGTTAGGTCTAGGTTTAAGGTTAGGGTTAGGGCTATGACTAGTATTAGTTTTAGGGTTAGGGCTAGGGCTAGGGTTAGGGCTAGGGCTAGGTTTAGTTTTAGTGTTAGGTGTAAGATTAGGGTTAGGATTAGGTCTAGNAGTGTATCATTAGGGTTAGGGTTAGTTTTAGGGTTAGGATTAGGGCTAGGGCTAGCGTTAGGGTTAGGTTTCAGTCTAGGTCTAGTGTTAGGGTTAGGGGTAGGTCTGCGTCTAGTGTAGGGTTAGAATTAAAGTTAGGACTACAGCTAGGTCTAGGGTTAGGGTTAGGGTTAGGGTTAGGGTTTGGGCTAGAGCTAGGGCTACAGTTAGTGTTAGGGTTAGGTCTAGGTTTAAGGTTAGGGTTAGGGCTATGACTAGTAATAGTTTTAGGGTTAGGGCTTGGGTTAGGGCTAGGGCCTGGTTTAGTTTTAGTGTTAGGTGTAAGATTAGGGTTAGGATTAGGTCTAGGTCTTGGGCTAGGGCTAGGGTGAGTGCTGTGTTTAGGGTTAGGGTTGGGGCTAGGGTTACTGTTAGGGTTAGTATTAGGGCTAAATTTAGGACTAGGGTTAGGTCTAGTAATAGGGCTAGGGCTAGGGCTAGGGCTGAGGTTAGTGTTAAAGGTAGGGGTAAGGTTAGTTTTAGGCTTAGGTCTAGGGTTAGGGTTATGTTTAGGTCTAGGTCTTGGGCTAGAACTAAGGCTAGGGTAGTGTGAAGTTTAAGTCTAGGGTTAGGGTTTCATTTAGGGCTATGACTAGGGCTAGTGTTAGTGTTGCATCTAGGGTTAGGGTTAAGGTTAGGGTTATCGCTGGGGCTAGAGTCAAGGCTCTAATTTGGGTTAGAGCTAGGATAAGTGTTAGGGGTAGAGTTATGGTGAGAGCTAGGGTAAGGTCTAAAGTTAGGGTTAGGGTTATGGTTATGGCTAGGTTTAGAGTTACTGTTTGTGCTAAAGTTAGGTCTAGGGTTATGGTTAGGAATTGGGCCATGGTTATTGATAGGGTTAAATTTAGATTTAGGGGTAGGGCTAGTTCTAGGGTAAGGTTTAGGGTTAGGGTTAGAAATAAGGCTACGGTTAAGGTTTAGTGCTGGGGTTACTGTTAGGGTTAGAATAAGGGTAAGGTCTAAGGTTATGGTTGGGATTGGGATTAGGGCTGGGAATAAGGTAATTGATAGGCTAAGTTTTAGGGTTATTTTTAGGGTTACAGGAAGGGTTAGGTATAGTATTAGGTTTAAGGTTAGTGTTTGGTTAGGTTTAGAGTCAGGGTTAGGGCCAGGGTTAGTTTTAGGGTTAGGGTTACGGCTAGGGCTAGAGGTAGGGTGAGGTTTAGTGTTAGGTTTAGGTCTAGGGTTGGAGTTAGAATTAGGGTTAGGGGTAAGTTTAGGGGTAAGGCTAGGGTTAGGGCTAGGCTTAGGTTTAGAACTAGAGTTACAGCTAGTGCTAAGGTTAGGGTTAGGGCTAGGGTTAGGGCTAGGGTTAGGGTTAGGGTTAGAATCAGGGTGAAGTCTAAGACTAGTGTTAGGGTTAGGGTTCGGGATTAGGATAGGGTTTGGGTTAGGGTTAGGGTTTGAGTTAAGGCTAGGGTTAGGCTTAGGGTTTTGTTTAGGGTTAGGGTTAGGGTTAAGTTTTGGAATGGAGTTGAAGTAGGGCTAGGTTGAGGGTTAGGGCTATGGTTATGGCTAGGGCTAGAGCAAGGGTCGGGATTAGTGTTAGGATTAGGTATGGCGTTAGGGAAAGGGCTAGGATTAGGTGTAAGGCTTGGGTTAGGTGTACGGCAAAAGTAAGGGTTAGATTTAGAGTTAGGGTTAGGGCTATGGTTAGTGTTAGGGTTAAGGCTAGAGCTAGGGCTTGGGTTACTGTTAGGGTTAGGTCTAGGGTTGCTGTTAGGGTTAGGGCTGGAGTTAAGGTTAGGTCTAGGTTCAGTCTAGGGCTAGGACTAGGTTTAGGGTTAGTGGTTAAGTTTAGGGTTAACATTAGTGTTAGGATGAGGGTTAGGGCTAGTGTTAGGCTTTGGTTTAGGGCTAGGGCTAGGGTTACGTCTAGGATTAATGTTAGGGTTAAGGTTACATTTAGGAGTAGGGCAAGGTTAAATGTATGATTAGGGTTGGGTTCAGTGTTAGAGTTAGGGCTAGGGTTAGTGTTGATGTTAGGGATAGAGGAGAGCTAGAGTTAAGGTTAGTGTTAGGGTTTGGTCTAGGGTTAGGGTTTGGGTTAGGGCTAGGGTATGGGTTAGTGTTAGTGTAGGGTTTGGTATAGAACTAGGGCGAGTTTTAGCGCTAGGGTTAGGGTTAGGGTTAAGGCTAAAGTTAGGGCTAGGGTTAAGGTTAGGCTTAGAATCAGGGTGAGGTCTAAGACTAGTGTTAGGGTTGGGGTTCGGATTCAGGATAGGGTTCGGTTTAGGGTTATGTTTACAGTTAGGACAAGACTTAAGTTTAGGATTAGGGTTAGTGTTAGGGTTAGGTGTTGAGTTAGTGTTAAGGTTAGGGATAGGGCTCTGGTTAGGGTTAGGTTTAGTTTTAGGATTAGGTTTAGGGTTAGAATCTGGGCTAGGGCCCAGCATAGGGTTAGGGTCAGGGTTGGGTTTATGATTAGAGTAAGGGTAAGAGTTAAAATATGTTTGGTTTTAGATTTAGGGTGAAGGCTAGGGTTATGTTTGGGGTTAGGTTTAACTTTGCATTAAGGCTAGAATCAGGGCTAGGGCTAGGATTAGGGTTACAATTATGATTAGATTAGGGCTAGGGCTAGGGTTAAAATTTGGGGTATAGTTAAGGTTAGGGCTAGATCCAAGGCTAGGAATAGGGTTATGGTTAGAGCTAGTGTCAGGGTTAGGACTACAGTTTGCATTACGATTAGAATTAGGATTAGGGTTAAGGTTAGGGCTTGGGCTAGGGTTAGGTTCACGGTTTCGTTTTGTGTTAGGGTTAGGGTATGGTTTGGGTTAGGATTAGTGTTAGGGTTATAATTAGGGCTAGGGCTAGTGTTTGGGTTAGGTTTTGATTTAGGGCTAGGGATAGGGCTAGAACTAGGGTTAGTATTATTGTTATGGTTAGCTCTAGGGTTATGATGAGGGTCAGGGTCAGGTTTAGGGATAGGTTTAGGGCTAGAGGTGGGTTTTCAGCTAGGGATAGGGTTAGGGTTAGAGTAGGGTTACATATAGAACTAGGGTAGGGTTAGGGCTAGGGTTAGTGTTAGGGTTAGGGTTTGGATTAGAACTAAAGCCAGGGCTAGGGTTAGGTTTAGGGTTAGGATTATGGTTAGGTTTAGGGGTAGGTTTAGGGCTAGGGTTCAGGTTACAGTTACAGTTAGGATACTGTTAGGGTTAGGGTTAGAGTTAGCAGTAGACTTAGGGCTAGGTTAGGGTTAGCAAGAGGGCTAGGGTTAGTGTTAAGGTTAGGGGTTGGGCTTGACCTAGCATTATGTTTAGTGTTCAGGCTAGGACTAAATTTAGGGTTAGGGTTTGGGTTAGGGCTAGGATCAGGGTTATGGCTAGGGTTAGGGTAGGGGCTAGGATATGGTTTGGGCTAGGGTTAGGGATAGAACTAGGGTTAACTTTAGGTCTAGGTTTAGGTTTAGGGTTAGCATTAGGGTTAGAATCAGGGTCAGAACTAAGGCTAGGGTTAGGGTTAGGGTTAGAGTTAGGGTTTGGGCCAAACCTAGGGTTGGGGTTAAGGTTAGGGCTAGGGTTACGATTTGGGTTAAGTTTAGGGTTAGGGCTAGGGCCAGGGCTGGGCCTAGGATTAGGTTTAGAGTTAGAATTAGATTTAGGGGTAGGGTTAGAGCTAGTGCTAAGGCTGGGGTTTGAGTTCTGGGAATGGTTTGTGTTAGTGATAGGCCCAGGGCTAGGGCTAGGGTTACACTTAGAGGTAGGGTCTCAGATAGGGCTAGGTGAAGTGTTAGGATTAGGATTAGGGTTAGTCTTAGGGCTAGGGCCAGGTTTAGTGTCAGTGTCCTGTTTAGGTTTAGGGTTAGGGTTAGGGCTCAGGTTAGGGCTAGGGCTAGGGCTAGGCTTAGGGCTAGGGTTGGGCTTACAGTTAGAAATTGAGTTAGGGGTAGTTTTAGTGTTAGGGCTATGGTTCACATTAGAACTAGCATTAGGGTTAGGGCTATAGCTATAGCTAGGGTTATGGTTAGTGTTAGGGTTTAGTTTAGGGTTAGGGTTAGGGGTAGCCTTAGGTATAGGAGTAGGTTCAGAGCTAGAAATAGAGTTAGGGTTAGTGTAGGGTTAGATATATGGCTAGTGTTAAGGATAGGACTAGGATTAGGTCTAGGGCTAGGGTTAAGTTTCGGCTAGGTTTCAGGTCAAAGTTAGGGTTAGGGTGTGGATTAGAGCTACAGCCAGGTCTTGGGTTAGGATTAGGGTTTGGTTTAGGGTTATTTTTAGGGGTAGGACTTAGGTTATATTTATGATTAGGACACTGTTAGAGTTAGTAATACAGTTAGGGCTAGGTTAGGGTTAGCAATAGGTTTAGGGTTAATGTTATGTTTAGGGGTACAGCTAGAGCTATGGTTAGGGTTAGTGGTAGGGTTAGGACTGAGCTTAGGGTAACCATTGTGGTTAAAAGCAAAATAACGGGTATGGCTAGGGTTAGGTTTCGGGTTAGGGTTATGACTAGTTTTAGGGTTAGGACTAAGGTTAAAGCTAGGGCTAGGGTTAAAAATAAGGCATTGTTTAGGGTTAGGGTTAGGGTATGGTTAGTGTTAGGGTTAGGATTGGGGCTAGGGCTAGTGTTCGGGTTAGTTTTGGGGCTAGGTCTAGCTTCGGGTTAGTACTAGGAGTAGGATTAGTTTTAGGATTAGGGCTAGGATTAGGTTTAGGATTCGGGCTACATTTCGAGCTAGCGTTAAGGTTAGGGTTAAGGCTGGGCTAGGGTTAGGACTAGAGTTAGGACTAGGGTTAGGGTTAGGGCTACGGTTAGGGCTAGGGCTTGGGTTAGTGTTATTGCTAGAGCTAGGGTGAGTGTTATATTTATAGTTAGGTTTAAGATTATGGTTATGGTTAGGTTTAGGTGTAGGATTAAGGGTAGGTGTAGGTTAAGGGTTAGGGCAAGGGTTAGTTCTGAGGTTAGGATTAGGGTTAGGGCTAGGGTTAGGTCTAGGGATAGGACTAGGTCTTGAGCTAGGTTTAGGATTAGTGTTAGGATTAGGTATAGGGTTAGTGTTAGGGTTAGGATTAGGATTAGGGATAGGGTTAATGTTAGAGCTAATGTTAGGGTTAGGATTAAGGTTGCAGTAATGGCTAGGGTTAGTGTTAGGACTAGGGTTTGGATTAGGGCTAGGGCCAGGGCTGGGTTTAGGGTTAGGGTTAGGATTTGATTTAGGGTCAGTGATAGGGCTAGGGTTAGGGTTAAAATTAGGGGTAGGGTTAGGTTTAGGGTTAGGGCTAGGACCCGAGTTATGTTCAGATTTCTGTTTTCTGTTAGGGTTAGTGTTAGGATACAGTTAAGGTTAGGGTTAGGACTCTGGTTATGGTTAGGGTTAGGGCTAGGGCTAGATTTAGGGATAAGGTTAGGGCTAGGGCTAAGGTTAAAGATAGGGTTAGTTTTAGATTTTGATCTAGTTTTAGGGTTATTGCTATGTCTAGGGCTTGGGCTAGGGCTAGGTTTTCTGTAAGTGTTAAGTCTAGGGTTAGGGTTATGGATAGGGATAGGGATAGGGATAGGGTCAGTGTTAGGGTTAGGTCTAGCATTAGGATAAAGGTTAGGGGTAGGCCTGGGGTTAGTTCTATGGCTAGGTTTATGGTTAGAGCTAGGGTTAGGGTTGGGTGTAGTGTTAGGGTGCACACTAGGGCAAGGTCTAGGTTTAGGGTTAGGGTTAGGGTTAGGTCTAGCACTAGGGATAGGGTTAATTTTAGGATTAGGTCTAGGGTTAGGTTTAGGGATAGGTCTAGGGTTGGGCTAGGGCTAGGTTTAGTGAAAAGGTTAATTCTAGGGTTCAGAGTAGTGTTTAGGGGTGGGGCTAGTGTTATGGCTAGGGTTAGAGTTAGGGCTAGGGCTAGGGTTAGTTTTAGGGTTAGGTCTAGAATTTGGGTTGGTTCTAGGCCTTCAATAGGGCTAGGGTTAGTGTAAGGTTTAATTCTAGAGTTCAGGTTAGGATTAGAGCTATGTATATGGCTAAAGCTAGGATTAATGTTAGGGTTAGGTCTAGGGTTAGGGTTAAGTTTAGGATTAGGTCCCATGTTAGGGCTAATGCTAGGGTTAGTGGTAAAGTTGGGTCTAGGGTTAAGGTTAGGGCTTGGGCTATTGTTATTGTTTTGGTTCATGTTAGGTTTAGGGTAAGGGCTAGGGCTAGGTCTAGAGCTACGGTGAGTGCTAAAGTTAGCTCTAGGGTTAGGGTTAGGTCTTGGGCTATGGTTATTGTTAGGTTTAGGTTTAGGATTAGGGCTTGGGCTATGTCTAGGGTAAGTTTGAGTGTTAGGGTTAGAAATAATGATATGGTTATGTTTAGGGCTAGGGTTAGGGTAGAATCAGGGTAAGGTCTAAGTAATGGTTATGGTTAGGATTAAGGCCAGGAATAGGGTTATTGATAAAGTAAGGTTAAAATTACATTTATGGTTAGGGCAAAGGATAATTTTAGTTTTCAGGTTAGAATTAGGGTTTTGGTTAGGTTTAGGGTTAGGGTTAGGGCCAGGGTTAGTGTTTGGGCTAGGGCTAGGGTTATGGCTAGGGTTAGGGTTATGGTAAGTTTCAAGACTAGAATCATAGGGGAAAGGGGAATGGACTCACATGAACAAGTATAAAGGACACATGGACAATAACTAAGGGTGGGGGGTGGAAAGGGGAGGGAGGCGGGGAGCATGGGGCAGGGGGTGGGCAGGGTTGGGAATATAAGACAGAAACCCTGTACTTGAACAAGAATTAAATAAAAATTATATTTTTAAAAAAAGACTAGAGCTAGGGCTATGGCTAGAGTTTGAATTGTTTTCAATTAGAGTTAGGGTTAGGTTTAGGGCTAGGGTGAGGGCTAGGGCCAGGGTTAGTGTTAGGGTTAGATCTAGGTTCAAAATTAGATTTAGGGGCAGGGTTAGAGCTAGCGTTAGGTCTAGGTTTAGGGTTAGGGTTAGGACTCGGGTTAGGAGTAGATCTAGGTTTAGGGTTAGGGTTAGGGTAGGGTTAAAGCTATAGGGTTAGGGCTAGGGTTAGGGTTAGTGCTAGATGTAGGGTTAGTGTTTGTGTTAGGGTTAGGTCTAGGATTAGGGTTAGGGTTAGGCTTAGGGCTAGGGTTAAGGCTAGGGATAATTCTAGAGCTAGGCCTAGGATTTTTGTTAAGGTGAGGTCTAGGGTTAAGGTTAGGGCTAGGTTTATGGCTAGTGTTAGGGTTAGGATTAGGGCTAAGTTTAGGGTTAGGTTTAGGGTTAGGGCTATGGTTTGAGTTAGGGTTAGGGCTAGAGTTAGGTCTAGGGCTAGGGTTAGGGGTAGAGGTTGGGTTAGGGTTCAGGTTACATTTGTAATTTTGGCAGGGGTTAAGTTTAGGCTTAGGATTAGGGTTAGGGTTAGGTTTATGTTTCAGGTTAGGGCTAAATTTAGAGTTAGGGTTACAGTTAGGGTTAAGGTTAGGGCTAGGGTTACATCTAGGGCTAGGTCCAGAGCTATGGTTAGGGTTAATGTTAGGATTTGGTATAGGGTTTGTGTTACAGTTACAGCTAGGGTTAAGGTTAAGGCCAGGGTTAATTTTAGGTTTAGGGTTAGGGTTATGGTTCGGGCTAGGGCTAGGGTGAGAGTTAGCCTTAGGGTTAGAGTTAGGGTTAGGGATAGGGTTATGTTTAGGGTTAGGCCAAAGGTCAAGTTTAGGGTTAGGGTTTCATTTATGGTTTTGGTTAGATTTAGCATTAGGGTTAGGGTTAGGGTTAGGGCTAGGGTTTGTTTTAGGGTTGGGGCTATAGCTATAGGTAGTGTTCAGGTTAGTTTTAGTGTTAGGTCTAGGATTAGGGTTAGGGTTAGTTTTAGGCGTAAGGTTAATTTTAGGGTTGGGGTAGGCCTAGAGATAGGGTTAGGTTTAGTGTTAGGGTTAGAAATAAGGTTAGTTTTGGTTTTAGCATTAGGTATAGGATTAGGGCTAGGTCCAGGGTTAGGGCTCAGTTTAGGTTTAGAATTAGGGTTTGGGTTAGGGCTATGGTTAGGTTTAGCGTTAGAGCTAGGGTTAGGGCTAGGGCTAGGGCTAGGTTTAGTATTAGGGTGAGGTGTGGGATTAGGGTTAAGGCTAGGGTGAGGGCTAGGGCTAGGGTTAGGGCTAGGTTAATTTTTAGGGTTAGGGATTGGTATAGGGCTACGGTTAGTTTTAGGATTAGTATTAGAGCTAGAGCTAGGGTTAGGGTTATGGTTCGTGTTTGGGTTAGGTCTAGGGTTAGTGTTAGTGTTATTGTTAGTATTAGGGCTAGGGTTATGGCTAGGGCTAGGGTTAGCGCTAATGCTAGGGTTAAGCTAGGGTTAAGATTAGGGTCAGGGCTATGGTTAGGATTACGGTCAGTGCTAGGGTTAGATATAGGGCTATGGCTAGGTTTAGAGCTAGGGTTATGGTTAGTGTTAGAATTAGGTATAGGGTTTGTGTTAAGGTTAGGGTTAGAGTTAGGGTTAGAGTTAGAACTAGAGTTACAGCTAGCACTTGGGTGAGGGTTAGGGTTAGGGCTAGGGTTAGCCTAGAGCTAGGGTAAGGGCTAGGATTATAATTAGGTTTAGGGTTAGGATTAGGGTAAGGGCTAGGGTTAGTGTTAGGGCTAGGGGTTGAGTTAGGGCCAGGGTTAGGCTTAAGGTTTTGTTTAGGGTTAGGGTTAAGTTTTGTACTGGTGTTAAAGTAGGGCTAGGGTGAGCGTTAGCGTTAGGGCTGTGGTCATGGCTAGGGCTAGAGCAAGAGTCAGGGTTAGTGTTAGGGTTAGGTCTAGGGTTAGAGTAAGGGCTAGGATTAGGTGTAGGGCTAGGGTTAGGTTTTCAGCTATGGTTATGGTTAGGCTTAGGTTTAAGTTTAGGGCTATGGTTAGTGTTAGGGTTAGGGCTAGAGCTAGGTTTTGGGTTAGTGTTAGGGTTAGGTATATAGTTAGGGTTAGGGCTAGGTTTAAGATTAGGGCTAGCTTTAGTGTTAGGGCCAGGGTTAGGATTACGATTAGGGTAAGTGTTAGGATTAAGGTTAGGACTAAGGCTAGAGATAGGGTTAATGTAAGTGTTAGTGTTAGGGCTAGGGTTAGGTTTACTTTCAGATATAGGGTTATGGCTAGGGTTAGGGCTAGGGTTAGGGCAAGGGGTGGGTTTAGGGCTAGGGATAGGGTTAGGGCTAGGGTTAGGCTTAGGGTTAGTGTTAGGGTAGGGTTGTGTCTAGAACTGGGGTTATGGTTAGGGTTTGGACTAGAGCTAGGGTTAGAGTTAGGGTTAGTGTTTGGAGTAGAACTAAAGCCAGGACTAGGGTTAGGTTTAGGGTTAAGATTAGGGTTAGGTTTAGAGTTAGGTTTAGGGCTAGGGCTAGGGCTAGGGCTAGGGTTACATTTACAGTTAAGACCCTGTTAGGTTTAGGGTTAGAGTTAGTGACAGAGTTAGGGTTATGTTAGGGTTAGCGATAGGTTTAGGGTTAGTGTTATGGTTGGGGGTAGAGCTAGAGCTATGGTTAGGGTTAGTGTTAGGGTTAAGATTGAACTTTGAGTAATGGTTATGGTTAGGGCTAGGATAAGGGGTATGCCTAGGGTTAGGTTTAGGGGTAGGATTAGGGTTGGGGCTAGGGTTAGGGTTAAAAACTAGGCTAGGGTTACATTTAGGGCTAGGGCTAAGTTTACAGTTAGAATCTGGGTAAGGTCTAAGGCTATGGTTAGGGTTAAGACTAGGGCTAGGGCTAGGGTTATTGAGTGGGTAAGGCTTAGGGTTAAGTTTAGTGTTAGTGCAGGGGTTAAGTTTAGTTTTAGGCTTAGGGTTAGGTCTAGGACTAGGGGTATGGTTTTTTTTAAGGTTTAACTCTAGGTTGAGGGTTAGAGTTAGGGCTAGGACTATGGCTAGGGTAGGGTTAGTGTTAGGGTTAGATCTAGGGTTAGGGTTAGGGTTCCAGCTGGGGTTAGGGCTTAGGCTACGGTTAGTGCTAAGTTAGGTACTGGGTTAGGGTTGGGGCTTGGGCTATGGTTATTGTTAAGGTTAGGGTTAGGGCTAGGGCTAGGGCTAGAGTAACTTTTAGGGTTAAGGTTAGGGATAAGGCTATGGTTAGGTTTTGGCCTAGGGTTAGAGTTAGAATAAGGGTAAGGTCTAAGGCTATGGTTAGGGTTAGAATTAGGGCTAGGGATATGGTTATTGATTGGGTAAGTGTTAGGGCTAGGTTTAGTGTTAGTGCAAAGTTTAAGTTTAGTTTTAGGGTTAGGTTTAGGGCTAGGGCTATAGCCAGGGTTCAGGTTAGTGTTAGGTGTATGGTTACGGTTAGCGCTCGGCTTAGGTTTAGGATTAGGATTAGGATTAGAATTAGAGTTAGCATTAGGTTTAGGGTTAGGGCTAGG
Source organism: Sturnira hondurensis (assembly GCF_014824575.4). Taxonomy (NCBI): domain Eukaryota; kingdom Metazoa; phylum Chordata; class Mammalia; order Chiroptera; family Phyllostomidae; genus Sturnira; species Sturnira hondurensis. Next base: position 548,506 of record NW_028077156.1, on the reverse strand, counting down.
CCTAGGGATAGGGTTATTGACAGAGTTAGGGTTTAGGTTATATTTACAATTAGGGCAAGGCTTAAGTTTAGAATTAGGGTTAGTGTTAGGGTTATGTCTTGAGTTAGTTTTTGGGTTAGGGTTAGTCCTAGAGCTACAGTTAGGGTTAAAGTTAGGCTTAGGTCTATGGTTTGGCTCAGCGCTAGGGAAAGGGAAACTTGTAGGGTTGGGTTTAGGTCTAGGTTTAGGCTTAGCTTTGGGGATAGAATCTGGGTCAGGGCTAAGGCTAGGTTCAGGGTTAATGTTAGGTCCAGGGCTAGGGTTAGGGTGAGGGTTAGGGTTGTGTTCATAGTTAGGGTTAGGGTAAGAGTTAAGATATGTTTAGGGTTAGGTTTAGGGTGAGGGCTAGGGTTAGGGTTAACTCTAGGGTTATAGCTAGAACCAGGGCTAGGTCTAGGTCTAGGTTTATGGTTAGGATTACAGTTAGGGTTAGGGCTAGGGCTAGGGCTTGGATTAGACTTCAGGGTACGGTTAAGTTTAGGGGTAGAGCCAAGTGTAGGACTAAGGTTATGGTTAGGGCTAGGGACAGGGGTAGGGCTACAATTTGAATTAGGCTCAGGATTAGGGTTAGGGTTAGGGTTTGGGTTAGTGCTTGGGCTATGGTTAGGTTCAGGTTTTCATTTAGGTTTAGGGCTAGGGTTAGGGTATAGTTAGGGTTAGGGCTAGTGTGAGGGTTAGGATTAGGGCTAGGGCTAGCGTTCAGGTTAGGTTTGGAATTAGGTCTAGTTTTTGGGTTAGGACTAGGAGTAGGAGTAGTTTTAGGATTAGGGCTAGGATTATGTCTAGGATTAGGGCTAGGTTTAGGGTTAGGGTTAGGGTTAGGGTTAGGGCTGGGTTTAGGGTTAGGTCTATGTTTTAGGTTTGGGTTAAGTTTAACGTTAGAATCAGGGCCAGAGTTAAGGCTTGAGTAGGGTTAGGGTTAGGTTTTGGGTTAGGTTTATGGTAAATTCTAGGATACGTTTAGGGTTAGCCTTAGTGTAACATCTAGTGTTAGGGTTAGGGTCAAGGGTTAGAGATAGGGCCAGGGCTCAGGCTACAATTAAGTTTAGGGTTAGGATTAGATTTAGGGTTAGGGTTAGGGCTAGGGCCAGGGCTAGGGTTACAGTGAGAGCTAGGGTCAGGGATAGGGCTAGGTTTAGGGTTAGGATTAGGATTAGGGTTAGGGTCAGGGCTAGGGCCCAAGTTAGGCTCAGGGTTCTGTTTACAGTTAGGGTTAGGGTTAGGATTCTGTTAAGGTTAATGTTAGGGTTAGGGCTAGGGCTAGGTTTAGGGCTATGATTCAGTTTAGGGTTAGGGATTGGGTATGGCTAGTGTTAGGGCTAGGGCTAGGTTTAGGGCTAGGGTTGGGTTAGGACTAGAGCTAGAGCTAAGGTTAGGTTTAGTGTTAGGGTTAGGTCTAGGGTTAGGGCTAGGGTTATGGCTAGGGGTAGGTTTAGGGTTAGGTTTAGTGTTAAGGTTAGGGCTAGGATTAGGGCTAGGGCTAGGCTTAAGTTTGGGGCTAGTGTTAGGGTTAAAGTTAGGGTTAGGGTTTGATTTAGGTGTATGGCCAGGGATACGGTTAGGATTAGGGTTAGGTTTATGGTTAGTTTTAGAATAAGGGTTAGGATACTTTGGGGGTTAGAGTTTGGGTAAAGGCCAGGGTTAGGGTTCGGGTTAAGTTTATGGATAGGGCTATGGCCAGAACTAGGGCTAGAATTAGGTTTAGGGTTAGAATTAGAGTTAGGGTTAGGGTTAGGGCTAGAACTAAGGTTAGAGTTAGAGTTACAGTTAGGGTTTGGCCATGGGCCAGGTCTAGCTCTAGGGTTACAGTTAGGACTAGGGTTAGGGCTAGGGCTAGAGTTAGAATTAGGTTTATTGTTAGTTTTATGGTTAGGGTAAGGGCTATGGTTAGGACTATTGCTAGGGTTAGTGTTAGGATTAGGTCTATGGTTTTTATTAGTGTTAGGGTTAAGGTTATGACTAGGGTTAATGTTAGGGTTAGGGCTAGAGCTACAGCTAGGTTTAGAGTCAGTGTTAGGGTTAGGTATAGGGTTTGGGTTGGGGTAGGCTTTTGGTTAAGGCTAGGGTTAGATGTATGGCTAGTGTAGGTTTGGGGTCATGGTAAGGTTTAGGGCTAGGGCTAGGGCTAGGATTAGGGTTATGGCTAGGATTCAAGATAGGGTTAGGGCTAGGGCTAAGGCTAGGGATAGGGTTAGTTTTAGGTTTTTGTCTAGGGTTAGGGTTTGTGTTATTTCTAGGGCTTGGGCTAGGGCTAGATTTACTGTAAGTGTTAAGTCTAGGGTCAGGGTTATGGTTAGGGCTAGGGCTCGGATTAGTGTTAGGGTTAGGTCTAACATTGGAGTAAGGATTAGGGATAGGGATAGGTTTAGGACTATGGCTAGGTTTAGGGTTAGAGGTAGGACTATGTTTGGGTGTAGTGTTAGGGTGAGTGCTAGGGCAAGGTATAGGGTTAGGGTTAGATTTGGTGCTAGGGATAGGGTTAGTTTAAGATTAGATCTAGGGCTAGGTTTAGGGCTAGTTCTAGGGCTTGGGCTAGGGCTATGTTTAGTGAAATGGTTAAGTCTAGGTTTCAGGATAGTGTTAGGGCTGGGGCAAGGGTTACGGCTAGGGTTAGAGTTAGGGCTAAGGTTCGGGTTAGTTTTAGGGTTAGGTCTAGAATTAGGGTGTGGGTTAGTTCTAGGGCTTTTAAAAGGTCTAGGGTTACTGTAAGGTTTAACTCTAGATTTCGGTTTAGGGTTAGGGCTATGTCTATGGCTAGAGCTAGGGTTAAGTCTAGGGTTAGGGTTAAGTTTAGGGTTAGGCCTGGGGTTAGGACTACAGCTAGGATTAGTGGTAAAGTTGGGTCTAGGGTTAAGGTTAGGGCTTGGGCTATTGTTATTGTTTTGCTTAGGGTTAGGTTTAGGGTTAGGGCTTGGGCTAGGTCTAGGGTAAATGTTAGTGTTAGGGTTAGGGATAAGGATATGATTAGGTTTAGGGCTAGGATTAGGGTTAGGGTTGAATCAGGGTAAGGTCTAAGCTCATGGTTAGGGTTAGTACTAGGGTGGAGATAGGTTTATTGATAGGGTAAGGATTAGGGTTACATTTTGGGTTAGGGCAAGGGATAATTTTAGTTTTAGGGATAAGGTTAGGGTTTTGGTTAGGTTTCAGGTTAGGGTTGAGGCAAGGGTTAGTGTTTGGGTTAGGGTTAGGGCTAGGTTTATGGCTAGAGATAGAGTTAGGGTAAGTTTCGAGGCTAGAGCTATGGCTAGAGTTTGAATTAAATTTTCAGTTATGGTTGGTGTTAGGGCTAGGGTTAGGGCTAGGGCCAGGGTTAGTGTTAATTTTAGTTCTAATGCTAGGAACAGATTTAGGGCTATGGATAGGGCTAGGGTTCATGTTAGGGTTAGGTATAGGCTTAAGGTTAGTATTAGGAATAGGGTTAGGGCTAGGGGTAGGACTAGGGCTAGAGCTAGGGTTAGGGTTACAGTTAAGATTAGGTGTAGGGTTAGGGTCAGAAGTAGAGCTGGGTTTGGGTAGGTACAAGGCTAGGATATTGTTTAAGGTGAGGTTTAGGAGGATTGTTTTAGGAGTAGGTTTAGGTTTTGGGTTAGGGTTAGGGTTAGTGTAAGGGTTAGGGCTAGGGCTAGGGTTCGATCTAGGGTTAGCGTTAGTGTTAGGGTTAGATCTAGGTTTCAAATTAGGGTTAGGGTTAGGGCTAGGGTTAGGGGTAGGGCTAGGGTTAGGGTTAGGGGTAGGACTAGGTTCAGGGTTAGGTTTAAGGTTTGGGTTACGATAAGAATTAGGATACACTTTTGGTTTGCGTTTGGGTGAGGACTAGGGTTAGGGTTAGGGTTAAGTTTAGGGTTGGGGATAGGGCCAGAACTTGGGCTAGAATTAATTTTAGGTTTAGGATTAGAATTAGGGTTAGGGTTAGGATTAGGGCTAGAACTAGGGTTAGAGTTAGGGTTACAGTTAGGGTTTTGGCATGGGCCAGGGCTTGGACTAGGATTATGGTTAGGGCTAGGTTTAGAGCTAGGACTAGGGTTAGGGTTAGAATTAGAATTAGCATTAGCTTTAGGTTTAGGGTAAGGGCTATGGTTCAGGCTAGGGCTAGGGTTAGTGTTGGGGTTAGGTCTAGGGTTTTGATTAGTGTTTGGGTTAGGGTTAGAACAAGGGTTAATGTTACGGTGAGGGCTAGAGATAGAGCTAGGGTTAGAGTTAGTGTTAGGGTTAGGTCTAGTGTTATGTTTGGGTTAGGCTTTGGGTTAAGAATAGGGTTAGACTTTTGGCTAGCGTTGGGCACGTGTCATGGTAAGATTTAGGGGTAGGGCTAGGTCTAGGGCTAGAGCTAAGGTCAGCTTTAGTGTTAGGGTTAGGGTCAGGAATAGGGCTAGGGTTAGGGCTTGGGTTAGAATTAGGGCTAGGGCTAGAGTTAGGGTTTGGGCTAATGCTAGAAAAAGGGTTGGGGTTATTGTTAGTGTTAGTTTAGGGTTAGGGTTAGGGGTGAGGTTAGTATTATTGTTAGGGTTAGGGATAGGATAGGGATAGTTCTAGGGTTAGGAGTAAAATTAGGCTTAGGATTAGGGCTATGGTAAGGGCTATGGTTAAAATTAGGTCTAGGGTTATGGTCAGGGCTAGGGGTAGGATTAGTGGTAGGGTGAGTTGTAGGTTTAGGTTTAGGGTTAGGTTTAGGGTAGGATTAAGTCTATGGCTAGAGTTTTTGCTAGAGTTAGGGCTATAGCTAGATCTAGTGTTAGGTTTGTGTTAGGGTTAGGTCTAGGGTTAGGTTTAGGGTTAGGGTGAGGTTTAGGGCTAGGGTTAGAGCTAGGGCTAGAGTTAGGGTTAGGTTGAGGGCTAGTGCTAGGTCTAGGGTTAGGTTTAGGGTTAGGGGTAGGGCTTGGGCTAAAGTTAGTTCTAGAGTTTGGTCTAGGGTAAGGTTTAGGGTTTAGGTTTAGGGCTAGTTGTAGTTTTAGGGATAGGACTAGGGCTAAGATTACAATCATGCATAGAATTATAATTAGGTGTAGAACTAGATTTAGGTTTAGGGCTAGGGGTAGGGATGGGGTTAGTATCAGGGTCAGGGCAAAGGCTATTCTTAAGTTTACATTTAGGATTAGGGTTAGAGACATGGTTAGGGTTAGGACTAACTTCAGGGTTAGGTTTAAAGATAGGGCTAGGATAAGAGTTAGGATACATTTAGGGTTAAAATATGTTTAGGGTTAGGTTTTGGGTGGTGGTTAGGTTTAGGGTGAGGATTTAGTTTAGGGTTAGTGCTAGGGCCAGAAGTACGGCTAGAATAGATACTTAATACTGTAGTGTATATTCACTGAATTACTTTATGCAGTACCCTTTCCACCAAAGTAGTCTTTTCCGTACAAAACAACAGAGAAGCTAAGATTCATTCACTGTGTATTATCTGAATTGAGAATAGGCCTATCATGAATGTCAACATGAATATCATGCTAACGCCCACTTTTCACCACCAAATGCATTTCTCTCTGATAGAACATTAATGGATACCTTGAACTCATTCAAACCACTGGGGAATTAACATCTGCCGTAAGATGTGTGATTTAAGCCACCTCTGTGTGAGGCTATGAAAAGGCTTTCTCAGTGTACCTCTCTAAGAAACAGTTGAAATACATGGTGCCTCTGGTAATAAATACATAGTGTTTTAACCCCTCCGGTTGAAGTACTTCTCTGAAATGTCACTTTTCTCCCAGGTTATTAATAAAAGAGCTGCTGAAGGACCTTTTCTTAAGCCAGTGAGTGAACTCGGGGGCAGAAGTACACCCTTTGGAGACACAGTCAGCAACTATACCAAATTTACCGCAAAAGCATATTAATAGGTGGAAAGTGTAGCCTAACCACGAAATGCGCGTTCATGGTATCACCTAAGTTTGAACAGAACCACAGTACTTAAGTGCACTGGAAACTAAAACTACAATATTAACAGCTTTACAGCCTCACCCTCTGATAATACTGTAGTGAGGAATTTGCAATTCTCTAAGTGTCCAGGAAATGGAAACATCATATGAAACCGGTTTTCAGCCCAAGATATTCACACAGTTTAGAGCCTTATGAGTGGGCTCACTTTACTAGAAGATGAAATGTGTGGTGTCTCAAGGTGTATGGACTTCTTTCATTTCTCTGCTGAAGTATCTCTATCCAATATGTGTTTTGCCATAACATTGATAGTGAAAGACTTTGAACAGACTGTTCTGTCATGAAATAACTTAATAGATTCTTAATACTGTAGTGTATATACCATGAATTATCTTAGGCAGTACACCTTCCACCAAAATAGCCTTTTCTGTACAAAACCACAGAGAAGCTAAGATTCATTTACTGTGTATTACCTGACATGAGAATAGAACTTTCATGAATGCCAATATGAATATCATGCTAACAGTCCACTTGTTGCCACCAAGTGCATTTCTTTCAGATATGAAATTAATGAATTCCTTGAACTCATTCAAATCACGAAAATAAACATCTTCCGTAAAACGTGCGTTTTTAGCCATCTCTGTGTGCGCCATTAACATGCTCTGTCATTGAACCTCTCTAAGAGATAGTTGAAATGCATGGTGTCTGTGGTAATAGATATGTCATGTTTTAACCTCTCCTGATGAAGTATTACTCTGAAATATCACTTTTCTCACAGGTTATTAGCTTCTGAATGACCTTTTCTTAAGCCAGTGAGCGAACTCTCTGGCAGAAAAATGAAACACAGTCAGCAATTATACAAAGTTACCTCCAATGTATTTTCATAGGTAGAAAGTGTAGCCTAACAGAAAAATGTGTGTTCGTGGAACCACATAAGTTTGAATAGAATTACAGTAGTGTAAGTGAATTCCAAACAGAAATAACAATCTTAACAGCCTTACAGCATCACCCTCTGATAATACCATAGTGAGAAATGTACACTTCTCTAAGTGATGGGGAAATGGAAACATTTCATATGAAACCGGTTTTCAGCACAAGATATTCAAGTGGTTCAGTGCCTTATTAGTGGGCACACTTTAGTAGAAGATGAAATGCGTGGTGTCTCAAGGTGTATGGACTTCTTTCATCGCTCTGCTGAAGAATGTCTGTCCAATATGTGTTTTGCTGTAAGATTGATAGTGAAAGACTTAGAACACACTTTTCTGTCATGAAATAACTGAAAAGATTCTTAATACTGTACTGTATATTCTGTGAATTATCATATGCAGTACCACTTCCACCAAAGTAGTCTTTTCTGTACCAAAAACCAAAGAAGCTAAGGTTCATTGACTGTGTAATACCTGACTTAAGAATACAACCGTCACTAATGTCAACATGAATTATCGTGCAAACAGTCCACTTTTCACCACCAGGTGCATTTCTCTCTGATAAAACATTAATGAATTCCTTGAATTCATTCAGTTCACTGGGGAGTGATCCTCTCCATAAAGGTGTTTTTTTAGACAACTCTGTGTGCAGCATTAACATGCTTTGTCATTGGAACTCTCTAATAAACAGTTGAAATGCATGGAGTCTCTGGTAAAGAATACATAGAAATTTAACCTTTCCAGTTGAAGTTGCTTTCTGAAATGTCATTTTTCTCACACGTGATTAGCGAAAGCGCTGTGTAATGATCTTTTCTTAAGCCAGTGAGTGAACTCTCTTGCAGAAATAAGAAACAGTCAGCAACAATGCCAAAATTTTTCCCAAAGTATTGTAATAGGTCAAAAGTGTAGCCTAACTAACAAATGTGTGTTTATGGTACCATGTACGTTTGAACAGAATCGAGGTAGTGTAAGTGAATGGGAAAGTAAAGTAACAATCTTAAGAGCTTTAACAGCATCGCTCTCTCATAATACCGCAGTGAGGAATTTACACCACTCTAAGCATAGAGCAAATGGAAATATTTCATATGAAGCTGGTATTCAGCACCATATAGGCCCATAGTTTAGCGCCTTATGAGTGGGCTCAATGTAGTAGATGAAATGCGTGGTGTCTCAAGATGTATGGACTTCTTTCATCGCTCTGCTGAAGTATCTCTGTCCAAAATGTGTTTTGTGGTAAGATTAATAGTGAAAGACTTTGAGCACACTGTTCTGTCATGAAATAAGTGAATAGATTTTTAATACTGTAGTGCATATTCAATGAATTATCTTATGCAGTACAATATCCACCAAAGTAGTCTTTTCTGTACAAAACTACAGAGAAGCTGAGATTCATTGACTGTGTACTACCTGATTGGAGGATAGAACTTTCATGAATGTCAACATGAATATCTTGATAGGAGTGTACTTTTCACCACCAAGTGCATTTTTTCTTTGATATAACATTAATGGATTTCCTGAACTCTTTCAAATCACTGGGGAATGAACCTCTTCCAAAAGATGTGTGTTTTAAGCCAACTCTGTGTGTGGCGTTCACATGTTTTGTAATTGTACCTCTCTAAGAGAAAGTAGAAATGCATGGTGTCTCAGGTAATAAATACATAGTGTTTTAACGGCTCTTGAAATATTTCTCTGAAATGTCACTTTTCTCGCAGGTAATTAGCGAGAGAGCTGCTGAGCCCTTTCTTTAGCCAGTGAGTGAATTCTCAGGGAGATAAATACCATCTAGAAACACAGTCAGCAACTATACCAAAGTTTGGGCCAAACGATTTTAATAGGTGGAAAGTGTAGCCAAACTGATAAATGCGTGTTCATGATACCACATAAGTTTGAACCGAATCTAAGCACTGTAAGTGAATTGGAATCTAAAACAAAAGTCTAAAGAGCTTTACAGTATTACGGTCTGATAACACCATAGTGAGGAATTTACACATCTCTAAGTGACCCTGAAATCGAAATATTTCATATGAAACTGGTTTTCAGCACAAGATATTCACACGGTTTTGATCCTTATGAGTGGGCACTCTTTACTAGATGAAATGCATGCTGTCTCAGGGTGTATGGACTTCTTTCATCACGCTGCTGAAGTACCTCTGTCCAATATGCGTTTTGCGGTAAGAGTGATAGTGAAAGAGTTTGAACACACTGTTCTGTCATGAAATAACTGAAAAGATTCTTAATACTGTACTGTATATTTTGTGAATTATCTTATGCACATTTTCCACCAAAGTAGTATTTTCTGTAGAAAACAACAGAGAAGCTAAGATTCATTGACTGTGTACTATCTGACTTGAGAATAGACCTTTCATGAAAGTCAACATGATTATCATGCTAAGAGTCCACTTTTTGCCACCAAGTGCCTTTCTCTGTGATATAACGTTAATGAATTCCTTGAACTCATTCAAATCACTGGGGAGTGAACCTCTGCATAAGATGTGTGTCTTAAGCCAATTCTGTGTGCGGCATTAAAATTGATTTTTCATTGTACGTCTATAAGAAGCAGTGGAAATGCATGGTGTCTCTTGTAGTAAATACATAGTGTTTTAACTGCTCCTGTTGAAGTATTTCTCTGAAATGCCACTTTTCTTGCAGGGTATTAGCGAGACAGCTGCTGAATGACCTTTTATTAAACCAGTGACTGAACTCTCAGGCAGAAATATATCCTCTAGAAACAAAGTCAGCAAGTATACCAAAGTTTGGGCTAAAGTGTTTTAATTCTTGGAAATTGTAGCCTAACGAAGAAATTCGCGTTGACGGTACCAGGTAAATTTGAACAGAATCGCAGTAGTGTAAGTGAGTAGGAAACTCCAAACACAATCTTAAGAGCTTTACAGCATCACCCTCTAATAATACCGCAACGAGGATTTTACACTTCTCTTAGAACCGGGAAATGGAAACATTTCATATGAAACTGTTTTTCAAAACCAGATATTCACACGGTTCAGTGCCATATGAGTGGGCTCACTTTACTAGAAGATGAAATGCATGATATCTCAAGGTGTATGGACTTCTTTCATCTGTCTGTTGAAGTATCTCTGTCCAATATGTGTTGTGCAGTTCGATTGATAGTGAAAGAATTTGAACACACTGTTCTCATGAAATAAGTAAATAGATTCTTAAAACTGTACTGTATATTCAGGGAATTTTCTTACGCAGTACACTTTCCACCAAAGTAGTCTTTTCTGTACAAAACTACAGAGAAGCTGAGATTCATTGACTGTGTACTACCTGACTTGAGAATAAGCCTTTCTTGAATGTAAACATGAATATCATGCAAAGAGTCCACTTTGTGCCACCAACTGCATTTCTCTCCGATATAACATTAATGAATTCCTTGAATTCATTCAAATCACTGGGGAATGAACATCTTCCTTAAGACATGTGTCTCAAGCCAACTCTGTGTGCGGCATTAAAAATGATTTGTCATTGTACCTCTCTATGAAACAGTGGAAATGCATGGTGTCTCTGGTAATAAATACATCATGTTTTAACTGCTCCTGTTGAAGTATTTCTCTGAAATGTCACTTTTCTCGCAGGGTATTAGCGAGAGAGCTGCTGAATGACCTTTTCTTAAGCCAGTGAGTGAATTCTTGGGCAGATATATATCATCCAGAAACACAGTCACCAAGTATACCAAAGTTTGGGCCAAAGTATTTGAATAGGTCGAAACTGTAGCCTAACTAACAAATGCATGTTTATTGTACCAGGTACATTTGAACAGAATCGAGGTAGTGTAAGTGAATGGGAAAGTAAAGTAACAATCTTAAGAGCTTTGCAGCATCACCCTCTGGTAATACCGTAGTGAGGAATTTACACCTCTCCAAGTGGATGGCAAATGGAAACATTTCATATGAAACCATCTTCCAGCACACAATATCCACATGGTTTAGCACCTTATGAGTGGGAGCAGTTTACTAGAAGATGAAATGCGTGGTGTCTCAAGGTGTATGGACTTCTTTCATCACTCTGTGGAGGTATCTCTGTCCAATATGTGTTTTGTGGTAAGAGTGATAATGAGTTTGAACAGACTGTTCTGTCATGAAATAACTAAAAAGATTCTTAATACTGTACTGTATATTTCGTGAATTATCTTATGCAGTGCATTTTCCACCAAAGTAGTCTTTTCTGTAGAAAACAACAGAGAAGCTAAGATTCATTGACTGTGTACTACCTGACTTGAGAATAGACCTTTCATGAATGTCAACATGAATATCATATTAACAGTTCACTTTTCGCCCCCAAGTGCCTTTCTCTGTGATATAACATTAATGAATTCCTTGAACTCATTCAAATAACTGGGGAATGAACATCTTCCATACGACGTGTGTTATAAGCCAACTCTGTGCTTGGGGTTAACATGCTTTGTCACTGTACCTCTCTAAGAGACAGTTGAAATGCACGGTGTTTCTGGTATTAAATACATAGTGTTTTAACCGTTCCTGTTGAAGTATTTCTCTGAAATGTCACTTTTCTTGCAGGGTATTAGTGAGACAGCTGCTGGATGACCTTTTATTAAGCCAGTGAGTGAACTCTCTGGCAGAAATATGTCCTCTAGAAACAAAGTCAGCAACTATACCAATGTTACCGCTGAAGAATTGTAATTGGTGGAAAGTGTAGCCTAACTAGAAAGTGGGTGTTCGTGGTACCACATAAGTTTGAGCAGAATCGCAGTAGTGTAAGTGAACTAGAAACGAAAACGACAATCTTAACAGATTTACAGCATCACCCTCTAATAATATCCTAGTGAGTAATTTACACTCCTCCAAGTGTCCAGGAAATGGAAACATTTCATATGAAACTGTTTTTCAGCACAAGATATTCACACGGTTTAGCACCTTATGTGGGCGTGCACTTCACGAGAAGATGAAATGTGTGGTGTCTCAAGGTGTATGAAATCCTTTCATCGCTCAGCTGAAGTATCTCTGTCCAATACGTGTTTTCCGTAAGATTGATAGTGAAAGAATTTGAACACATGGTTCTTCTCATGAAATAAGTAAATAGATTCTTAAAACTGTACTGTATATTCAGGGAATTTTCTTACACAGTACACTTTCCACCAAAGTAGTCTTTTCTGTACAAAACTACAGAGAAGCTGAGATCCATTGACTGTGTACTATCTGACTTGAGAATAAGCCTTTCTTGAATGTAAACATGAATATCATGCAAAGAGTCCACTTTTTGCCACCAACTGCATTTTTCTCCGATATAACATTAGTGAATTCCTTGAATTCATTCAAATCACTGGGTAATGAACATCTTCCTTAAGACATGTGTCTCAAGCCAACTCTGTGTGCGGCATTAAAAATGATTTGTCATTGTTCTTTATAACAACTACTTGAAAAGCATGGTGTCTCTGGTAATAAATGCATAATCTTTTAACCATTCCTGTTGAAGTATTTCTCTGAAATGTCACTTTTCTCGCAGGTTATTAGCGAAAGAGATGCTGAATGACCTTTTCTTAAGCCAGTGGGTGAACTCTCAGGCAGAAATATATCCTCTAGAAACACCGTCAGCAACTTTACCAAATTACCACCAAAGTATTTTAATTCTGGGAAATTGTAGCCTAACGAAGAAATGCGTGTTCATGGTACCAGGTAAATTTTAACAGAATCTCAGTAGTGTAAGTGAGTAGGAAACTCCAACCACAATCTTAAGAGCTTTACAGCATCACCCTTTCATAATATAGTAATGAGGATTTTACACTTCTCTTAAGTGACCGGGAAATGGAAATATTTCATATTAAACGGTTTTTCAAAACCAGATATCCACACGGTTTAGCACCATATGAGTGGGCTCACTTTACTAGAAAATGAAATGCGTGGTGTCTCAAGTTCTTTCATCTGTCTCCTGAATTATTTCTGTCCCATATGTGTTTTGCAGTACGATTGATAGTGAAAGACTTTGAACACACTGTTCTGTCATGAAATAAGTATAAACATTCTTAAAACTATAGTGTATATTCAGGGATTTATCTTATGCAGTATCTCTTCCACCAAAGTAATCTTTTCTGTACAAAACAGCAGAGAAGCTAAGATTCATTGACTGTGTACTACCTGAAGTGAGATTAGACCTTTCATGAAAGTCAACATGAATATCATGCTAAGAGTCCACTTTTTGCCACCAAATGCAATGCTCTCTGATATAACATTAATGAATTCTTTGAATTCTCTCACATCTCTGGGGAATGAAAATCTTCTGTAAGATGTGTGTTTTAAGCCATCTCTGTTTGCAGCGTTAACATGCTCTGTCATTTTTACTCTTTAAGAAACAGTGGAAATGCATGGTGTTTCTGGTAATAAATACATACTGTTTTAACCCTTTCTGTTGAAGTAATTCTCTGAAATGTCATTTTTCTCACAGGGTATTAGAGAAAGAGCTGCTGAATGACCTTTTCTTAAGGCAGTGTGTGAACTCTCAGGCAGTAATATATCCTCTAAACACGAAGTCAGCAAGTATATAAAAGTTTTGACTAAAGTATTTTAGTAAGTGGAAACTGTAGCCTAACTAGGAAATGCTTGTTCACGGTACCAGGTTAATTAGAACAGAATCGCAATACTGTAAGTAAATAGGAAACTCAAATAATAATCTTAAGAGCCTTACAGCATCACCCTCTGGTAATACCGTAGTCAGGAATTTACACTTCTCTAAGTGTCCAGGAAGTGGAAACTTTTTTTTAATTTCCTGTTCAGGTACAGTTTTCTGTCTTATATTCTCTGCCCTGCCCCCCCTATAGTGCTCCCTACCTTCCTCCCATTTTCACCCCCCACCCTAGTTACTGTACATGTGTCCTTCATTGTTTATGTGAGTCCATCCCCTTTTCCCCTTTGATTCTCTTTCCTTTCCTCTCTGGTCCCTTTCAGCCTATTCCATATTTGAGTGTCCTTGGTCATATTTTGCTTGCTTGTTTGTTTTGTTGTTTAGAATCATGTTAACGGTGATATCATATGATATTTATCTTTCACCACCTGGCTTATTTCGCTTAGCATAATGCTTTCCAGTTTCCTCCATGATGTTGCAAAGAGTAGGAGCTCCTTCTTCCTTTCTGCAGCATAGAATTCCATTGTGTAAATATACCATAGCTTTTTGATCCACTCATTGACCGATGGGCATCTAGGTTGCTTCCAACTCTTGGCTAACATGAACTGTGCTGCTATGAACATCGGGGTTCATAGCTTCTTTTGGATTGGTGTGTTAGGGTTCTTAGGATACAACCCCGGCAGTGGAATTGCTGGGTCAGAAGGCAAGTTCATTTTTCATTTTCTTAGAAAATTCCATACTGTTTTCCATAGTGTTTGTACCAGTCTGCAATCCCACCAACTCCGGACTAGAGTGCCCTTTTCCCCACACCCTCTCCAGCAAATGTTGATTTTTTCTTTGTTTATGATAGCCATTCTGACTGGTGTAAAGTGGTATCTCATTGTGGTTTTAATTTGCATCTCTCTGATAGCTAGCGATATTGAGCACCTCTTCATGTGTCTATGGATCCTCTGTATGTCCTCCTTGGAGAAGTGTCTTTTCAAGTCCTTTGCCCACTTTTTAATTGGGTTGCTCATCTTCTTTGAGTGGAGTCCAGTGAGTTCTTTGTATATTTTGGAGATTAAACCTTTGTCTGAGGTATCATTGGCAAATATGTTTTCCCAAACTGTTGCTTCTCTTTTTATCTTGATACTGTTTTCTTTAGCCATGCATAAGCTTTTAATTTTTATGAGATCCCATTTGTTTGTTGTTTCCTTTATGTCCCTCGCTCTAGGAGACGTATCAGTAAAAATATTGGTGCATGGAATATTTGAGATTTTCCTTCCAATGCTTTCCTCTAGGACTTTAATGGTTTCACAGCTTATATCTAAGTCTTCTATGCACCTTGAATTAATTTTGGTGTATGGTGCAAGTTGGTGCTCGAGTTTCATTTTTTTTTCATGGAGCTGTCCAGTTCTCCCAACACCATTTGTTGAAGAGGCTATTTGTACTCCATTTTATGTTACTGCCCCCTTTGTTGAATATTAATTGACTGTAGACATTTGGGTTTATTTCTGGGCTTTCTGTTCTATTCCATTGGTCTATGTGCCTGTTTTTATGCCAGTACCAGGCTGTTTTGATTACAGTGGCCTTGTAATACAGTTTGATATTGGGTATTGTAATCCCTCCTACTTCGTTCTTCTTTCTCAAAATTGCAGCTGCTATTCAGGGTCGTTTATGGTTCCATATAAATTTTGAAGTGTTTGTTCTATGTCTGTGAAATATGCCATTGGTACTTTAATAGGTATTGCATTAAATCTGTAAATTGCTTTGGGTAGTATGGACATTTTGATGATGTTAATTCTTCCAATCCATGAACACGGTATATGTTTCCATTTGTTTGTGTCTTCCTTGATTTCTTTCTTCAGTGTTGTGTAGTTTTCTGCATACAGGTCTTTTACCTCCTTGGTTAGGTTTATTCCCAGATATTTTATTTTTGTTTTTGCTATATCGAATGGAATTTTTTTCTTGATTTCTGCTTCTGCTATTTCATTGTTGGTATACAAAAATGCCTTTGATTTCTGGATATTGACTTTGTAACCCGCTCTTTTCCCAAATTCATTTATTAGTTCGAGCAGTTTTGTGGTAGAGTCTATAGGATTTTCCATGTACACTATCATGCCATCTGCAAACAATGACAGCTTTGTTTCCTCCTCTCCGATTTGGATGCCTTTTACTTCCTTTTCTTGCCTGATCGCTGAGGCTAAAACTTCCAATACTATATTGAATAGAAGTGGTGAAAGTGGACAACCTTGTCTTGTTCCTGATCTTAGTGGAAAAGCTTTTAGCTTTTGCCCATTGAGTATGATGTTGGCTGTAGGTCTTTCGTATATGGCCTTTATTATATTGAGGAATGCTCCCTCTATTCCCACTTTGCTGAGTCCCTTTATCATAAATGGGTGTTGCACCTTATCAAAAGCTTTTTCCGCATCTATTGATATGATCATGTGGTTTTTGTCTTTGCTTTTGTTTATGTGATGTATTACATTTACTGATTTGCAGATATTGAGCCATCCTTGCATCCCTGGGATGAATCCCACTTGGTCATGGTGTATGATCTTTTTGATGTATAGTTGGATGCGATTTGCCAATATTTTGTTGAGGATTTTAGCATCTATGTTCATCAGCGATATTGGCCTAAAGTTTTCTTTCTTTGTTGTGTCTCTATCTGGTTTTGGAATTATGATGATGCTGGCTTCATAAAAAGAGTCTGGGAGTTTCCCATCATTTTGGATTTTTTGGAATAGTCTGTGAAGAATAGGGGTTAGTGCTTCCTTAAATGCTTTGTAGAAGTCTCCTGTGAAACCATCTGGTCCAGGGCTTTTGTGTGATGGTAGTTTTTTTTTATTACTGCTTCAATTTCATATGCTGTTATTGGTCTGTTCAGGCTTTCTACTTCTTCTTCTTCATTGAGTTTTGGAAGATTATGTTTTTCTAGAAATTTGTCCATTTCACCTAGGTTTTCAAATTTCTTGGCATACAGCTCTGCATAGTAATTCCTTACAATCCCTTCTATTTCTGTGGTATCAGTTGTAATCTCTCCTCTTTCATTTCTGAGTGTGTTTATTTGGGTTCTCTCTCTTCTTTCCTTGATGAGCCTACTTAAAGGCTTGTCTATTTTGTTGATCTTTTCAAAAAACCAGCTCCTGGATTCATTGATCCTTAGAATTGTGCTTTTAGTCTCCATGTCATTTAATTCTGCTGTGATCTTGGTCATTTCCTTCCTTCTACTTGCTCTGGGCTGTCTTTATTGTTGTTCCTCTAATTCTTGCAGGCGTCGTATTAGGCTGTTTGTTTGAAATGTTTCTATTTTCTTTAGGTAAGCCTGTATTGCTATGAACTTCCCTCTCAGGACTGCCTTCACTGTGTTCCATAAGTTTTGGGTTGTTTTGATAGCATTTTCATTTGTTTCCAGAAACCTTTTGATTTCTTCCCTAATGTCAATCGTTGATTAATAACCCATTCGTTGTTTAATAACATACCATTCAGTCTCCATGATTTTGAGTGTTCGGGGTTTTTTCCTGTGGGGTTGGTTTCTAATTTCAGTCCCTTGTGATCAGAGAAAATGCTTGGTATGATTTCTATTCTGGTTAATTTGTTGAGGCTCTTTGTGTATCTTATCATGTGGTCTATTTTTGAAAATGTTCCATGTGCGTTTGAAAAGAACGTGTATTTAGCTTCTTTGGGATGGAGGACTGTATATATATCAATTAGGTCCATTTCATCTAAGGTGTTGTTTAGTGCAGCTATATCTTTGTTGATATTTTGTTTGGAAGATCTGTCCATTTTTGACAGTGGGGTGTTAAAATCCCTTACTATAATTGTATTGCTGTCAATACCTTTCTTGATGTCCTGTAGGATTTTCTTTATATATTTGGGTGCTCCTATGTGGAGTGCATATATATTTATGATGTTAATGTTTTCCTGGTGGATTCTTCCCTCGAGTATTATGAAGTGACCTTCTGAGCCTCTCTTTATGGCTCCTTTTTTAAAGTCTATTTTGTCTGATATGAGAATTGCTACCCCAGCTTTTCTTTCTTTTCCATTTCCTTGGAAAATTTGTTTGCAGCTTTTCACTTTTAGTCTGTGATGGTCTTTTCACCTGAGGTGGGTCTCTTATAGGCAGCATATGTGTGGGCCATGCTTTCTTATCCATTCAGCTATGAATGGTGCATTTAATTGGTGCATTTAATCCATTTACATTTAAGGTTATTATTGAAAGGTACTTACTCATTGCCATTTATGTACCTGTGTTCCTCTCTGTCTGTCTCTTTTCCTTCCTTTCCTTAAAGCAGCCCTTTTAGTAATTCTTTTAGAGCTGGTTTGGTGTAGGCATATTCTTTTAGACTTCTTTTCTCTTGAAAGCCTTTTATTTGGCCTTCTGTCTTGATTGAGAGCCTTGCTGGGTAAAGTAGCCTTGGTTGTAGGCCTCTGTTTCTCATTACTTGGAATATTTCTTGCCATTCTCTTCTTGCTCGAAGTGTTTCCTTTGAGAAGTCAGTAGCCAACCTTATTGGGGCTCCCTTGTATATTACTTCCTTTTCCTCCCTTGCTGCCCTCAGGATTCTCTCTTTGTCTTGGAGTTTTGCCATTTTAATGATGATGTGTCTTGCAGTGGGCCTCTTTGGGTTCCACCTGATTGGGACTCTCTGTGATATCTGGATTTGTGCGACCTTTTCTCTCAACAAATTAGGTAAATTTTCCGTTATTACTTTTTCAAATAGGTTTTCTATTCCTTGTTCTTCTTCTCCTTATGGTATTCCTATTATTCAGATATTATTACGTTTCATATTGTCTTGCATTTCTCTTAAACTCTCCTCATTCTTTCTGATTCTCTTTTCCATTATTTGGTCCTCTGGGAGATTCTTTCTACCCTGTCCTCTAGCTCACTTATGCAGTCTTCCACCTCATCGATCTTCCTTTTCATACCTTGTACTATGTTCTTCAGTTCAGAAATTGTATTCTTCATTTCCTCTTGGCCTTTGCTGATGGTTTCTATTTCCTTTTTCATGTTGATATAGTTTGCCGTGAGTTCATTGTAGCTCCCCTGTAGTTTCTGGTAGCTCGTTGTAATCTCTTTGAATTTCCTGATAACCAGTGCTTTGAATTCAATATCTGATAGTTGACTTGCCTCTATTTTATCTAACAGTCTTTCTGAGACTTCCTCCTTTTCTTTCATTTGGGGATTGTTTCTTCCCATTGTTTGTGATGTTCTTCTGGTTGGCCTCAGCTTCTTAAATTGATCTCTTCTGGTTCCCTGGGTTTATGGTGTGAACTTCTGTGGTAGGATATTTGTCAAATTCATTGGTGCAGTCTCCTGCAGTTATCTTGGTGTTCTCCACTTCCACCTACTCCTCTTGTTGTTTTCCAGCTGGTCAAACCTTTTCTTCTGTTCTCACTAGCTGCAGCAGCCTGAGCGGTTATGTGGCCTTTCTCACTTCTCAGTGAACTCAGCTGGTCTCACCAGTGCCCTCCAAAGTTCCTGACTGGCACCGCTCTCCAGCACCCTGCTGAGAGCAGATTTTCCCCCAGGATTCCCAGCCCTGGCCTGGCGTGAGGGCACACGCTCCCAGCCAGGCTTTCCTGGTCTCTCAGGCTTGGGCACGGACCTTTCCCAGTGCTATGGCAGAATGCACAGAGCAACTCACAATTCTCCCAAGTTGATAACCACAGCCTGACTCCCAGCGTTTCTCAGTCTGTGCCTGCCTGGGTAGGGAGGAAGCTGATGACTGGCTCTCATCCAGAGGCCTTGCTAGCATCCCAGGGCTCCCCGAGACTGTGGGAGAGCCAGCTCAGGCCCCATGCTACAGGGAATGCATGGGCAACTCTCAGTTCTCCCAGACCGTCAACTGCAGCCTGACTCCATGGGTTATCAGAGCTCTCTGGTTTGCTTCCTAATGCCCACTCTTCTCTCTGCCACTACAGGCAAACTGATCTCTCCTGGTGTTTTCCAATCTGTGCCCTGCCAGATAGGGAGGGTGCTGGTGACTGGCTCTCTCCCAGGGTCGTTGTTTCCCGCCTCAGCTCTCAGAGACCAGGGCAGCCAGGCCAGGGCCCTGGCGCCACCCAGCAGAGGGCCTGCAGCCTCTGCGCTGTTCCCTTGTACCTTGTTGACCTGTAGTTGTCTCCTCTCCTCAACCTCTGGTCATTCAGTGTCCACTACACTTTCTGGAGTCCTGCCTTCCTATATGCTGGGTTCCTGTTGGCTATCCGTTGCGCTCCTCTGAAGATCAGCCTGGTTTTTCTCCGACGTGTGGAGGGAAGCGAAATCCTTTGTCCTACTCTGCCGCCATCTTCCCCCCCTTTCGGAAAACATCCATGTTAAATTAAAAAGACTGAGAGTCTGATGAAGCAGCTTTCAGTGGGGCTCAGGGCCCCAGGTGCCCTGGAGCTGCCTGCCACCACAGTCAGTGCACCAGCCATGTAAGGCCTGGTCCACCACAGCCGTCACCTCCCCAGGGGGCCCTTACCCTGACCATCAGCTGGATGGTCCCTTCAGGGACACTTTGCCTGGCAACTGACCACCAAAAACCACCCACAGGCAAAGCCTGGTTCCTTCCTGATAAGAATGATCACAGCTCAGATATATTCAGGGCTTCATAGGCATTGAGTCCTCAGGCCCCAATCCATAAGAGCTACATTAAATCACAGCCCCTGTGGAAGGATTTTCTCTTTTGTGATCACAATTTCTAAGTCAGGAGGGAGACTTATGGGTGTGACAAAGGTGATGCTGTGTCACAGCATTGTTCAGTTGCTGTGTGGGAGGAGTGACACTGTACAGTTCCATCCTGCATCATCCAAGAGCCCAGGAAGAAGACTCAATTGACATATTCTGCTGGTCTCATGGGACCCCCTCAAATAGCAGGTGGACAAAAATATCAGGCATGTCACTAAGATTTTTAAGTCCATATTCAACTCACACTCACCAGCTTCAGGTTATTTAAATGCAAGATCAACAAAAAAACTCAGATGAGCCAGCAACTGGGCAAAAGCAGAGAGTGACCTTCCCTGATGTCAGCATATCTGTACTCACTTGTTCCCAGATTTGGCCAAACACTGACCCTCCATAGCCCCACTGCTGACCCCCTCTATTCCCACCCCTGTCAAGCCTGTGTGAGTGGGTGTCATCGATTAGCACCCCTAATTTCAAATAGGCTTTAGACCAGACCCAGCGACTCTGCTGTTTCACAGTGCCAGGATTTATCCTAATTCTCAGCCTTTCTACCCTCTGTTCCCTGCTACATACAGGCCCCAACCACAAAAACAGGAGCTGCCACCTCCAAATGGAAAAGGGTCCCTGTGTCTACACCCACCTGTCACTTCCACTCCTCACCGCAGCCAAGGACTGCACTCCTCCTATTTAAGTCCTGTTTCCACCTCCGCCCCCCCACCCCGCCCTGAGGATCTGATCCCTTCCCCATTCTTCTTAAAGGCACTTGCCACAGTCCAGCCGCAGCTGGGTCCAGCAGTTCCTGAAAGGTGGGTAAGGTGTCGGTGATGGGAGATAGATGACAACATGACTCAGAGGATGGTGAAGCTCTGTTCCATTTATTGCAAGTACAAGCAGGTTTTATATTTTCATTTTTGGTAGTGATTAACATTTGCAATTAGGTGAAGCAGGAAATTTTCTACCCAGAATCAGACAATTAGAAATAGCTGTATGTACAGAGTTTGAATGTATTATTGTTTATTAAAGTTCTCAGAATTTGTCATGGGGCAAAAGGATATGCTAGATTGAGTAGAGGTTATAGGAAATTTATTATAAGGCTTTTGCGATGTCTAACTTAGCTATCTATATTTTCTGTCTAAAATGTTTCTCTATGTACTATGGACTCTGGCTCCCTGGTAATTGTTTCTATGTGCTTAGTTTGTAATAGCTAACCAGCTTCTCTTATTTCTTTGCCTGTCTAATTTCAATTGATATATATTCCTATTCAAGGTAAAGGAGGGGCTGTTATTCCAACAACTTTTAGACATTCAGGGGCTATCTCATTAGAGGGGATTTTGTTCTCTGGTCAAGAAATTATTTTGCAGAACTTCATTGGAATTGTGTGAATTAATGAACCTGAAATACAGGTGTTCAACAATCCCACCACCTTTTGATCACCAAAACAAACATGCAAGGAGAAGGTTTGTAAACACCTTGTTTAAACAATTTTGGGTGTGATTCAGTAGTCTGGGGAGAACTAGTTGTCCCTTCAGAATTTTCTTCAAAGTTAATCATTGACTCACTTCAAGCCTCTTTTCTCCTCATGGCCTGTTCTTATGGGGATCAGGGTACAAAGTAAGACCATGAATAACATCAGCAAGGAAGTTACTAAGAGCAATCCTAAAAAGAATTACTACCCCCTTTTGTATGCCACGTTCTCTTCCAGGAAGATGGATTCCTTGAATTCCTTCTTTCCATGTTTGGACCTTGTCAGACAACATGGTTGGAAGAGGACGTGGCAGCCACTGCCACTCCTCCACTTCTTGGGCCACTGCCATGGGTCTGGTGTGCATCACTCCCTACAACACAAATCTGCTTTAGTGATGGAGAGGGACCTGGCTGTTAATAGGACACTATTACACTTGATCTTATAAAAATATATCAGGGAAGGTTTTCTGGAGGAAGCCACACCTGAATAAAGATCTAAAGGATGAGGAAGAGTTCACTTGGGAAAGAACAATATTCCAGGCAGTGGGGCCTGGGATGTTCACAGACTCTAGGGAAAAAATTAAGTTCCTGTGGTACTTTGAAAATTAATCTGTTAGAATCACCCATGTGTTTTTCATATACTTTCTTAATGACCAAGTAATCTGTATCTGTTGGCTATCTTAGTCCATTCGGACTGCTATAACAAAATATGGGCATGACTCATGTTGGGTCTGAGTTGCTTAAGAAACCAGATGGATACAGCAAGGTAAGGAGCAGGGTTTATTAGCAGGGAATAAGAGGAAAAGTGGAACCAACCAAGGGAAGTTAAGACTTGCTCGATTGTTCTTAGGGCAGGGTTTTTAAGTGCAAAAACCCTTGAAGGGTAACTGGTTGGAGTGTCAGAGTCTGATTGGCTAGAGCTGGTTGCTGGGTGCCATTTCTGCTGACCATTGTTACTGATACATCTTGTCAGGCTCAAGTTAAAGCTGCATCCTGTTATGCCAGCTCGGCCGACCCCAGACCCCAGTCTCAGCCAGGCTTCTGTTTGTCCTGGATAGGGTTGGCAGGCAGTTGCCCAGGCAGGCATTTTCCCAGGCTACAGTTTCCCATGGTATGGTTTTCCCACCTGGTGATTTTCCAGTCCTCCTAGGCCTACCTAGGTCTGTCACCTTGTTTCACAGGGCTTTGCTTTATTGCTTTACACATCTTCACAGATGTCATGCTTTTCACAAATTGAAGGTAAGAGCCTACACCAGCAAAAAAGATTACAACCCACTTCATTGTGAAGGTCTAAAACTGAACCCCCAGTATGTCTGAGGTAGTCCTGTCACAGACTGAGACGCTTATAAACAACAGAATTGTATTTCTGACAGGTCTGGAGGCCAAGAAGTCCAAGATCAGGGTGCCTGTGTGGTCAGGCAAGGGCTCTCCTCTCGGTCAGAGACTTCTCATTCTGCCTTCCCATGTCAAAAGGGGCTGACAAGTAAGCAGGGTGGTCTCTATAAGGGCACTAGCTCCACCCATGAGGGCTCTGCCCATATCACCCATTCACCTCCCTGAGCCCCACCTCCCAGCACCATCCACCTGGGGGTCAGGGTTTCAGCACATGAATTAGAGGGCAGGGTGAGGACATAAACACTCAGACTGTATCAGCAGCCAATAACCACATGCACCTATTTTCATTTAAATTAAATGAAATGGACTATTCCATTCCTCAGTGGCACAGCCAAATTCCCTATTTGACAGTACAAAACAGAACATTTCATTCATGGAGGAAAGTGCGACGGGGCATGGCTGATCTAAGCTGCCAGAAGCAGGCAGGTGGGTGTGACATTCACAATAAATTGGGGTTTTGTTTGACTTTACTTCTAAATATATCGCTTGGATTAATTACAGGAGTACTGATAAGCAAATGGCCTGTAATCATTTGGTGATCAATATTCTTCAATGAACATCTTTAAAAAGGCTGTTTTCCTTTTAAGTACAAGTACAGTAGCTTCAAAGTTACAGGTTTACAAGCCTTGGAAGATAACTTTGAAAGCCAACATTATTACCAAAAACTTCTTTGTCCTATTTAAGTGAACACTTAGAAGTTCAACTTTATACTGATAAGATAACCTGTACATATGTAACTCAAATTTTATGGTTCCCAATTTGTTCATATTCTCTATCCTCTTTCCTATTTCTCTAAATAAGGGATAAACAATAACCCTAACTCAAAACACCTGTGTCAACACCACTTTTACTCAGTGTTTCTTATCAGGAAACTTGTTGCCTGTGGTTTCTACTATGACTTTAACCAAAGCTCTATGGGGAGCAGGAGGGGGGGGGGGTTGTGGAGGGTTAAAAAGTTGGGTGGGCCAAAAAGCTTTGTTTAGGTTTTTCTGTCCAATGGCTCTCATAGTGCTTAGTTGTCTTTAATATTATTTGAAATTATTTTGTTAGATTGTATTGTGACAGCTGTTATATCAGTGTGCATTAAAAAAAAAGTATCAAAATTGGTGAATTTTTTGTGCAGCCATTTTAATACTGAAGATGGAAGAAAATATGCAACATTTTCAGCATATTACACTTTATTATTTCAAGAAAGGTAAAAATGCAACTGAAAGACAAAAAAAGATTTGTGCAGTGTATGAGAAGGTGCTATGACTGACTGATAGAATGTCAAAAGTGGTTTGCAGAGTTTCTTGGTACCATTGGTACTCTGGTGAAATAATTCTCAGCTGTGGGGCTGTCTTCTGCATTAGAAGATGTTCAGCAGCACACCTGGAGTCTACCTACTAGAAGCCAATAGCGGAAGATAGCCAACATACTAAAAATATCCAAATCAATAATTATTGATGGAAATGAAAAATGTGTCTTTTATTTCACAATGGAATTTTTGGACAACCCAATAGTTTTGTTCCAAAGCTTGAAGAGAGGAAAGCATGGTCATTACAAGGCCAGAGTGCCTGGAGTGCAAGAGAAGGAAATGGTTAAGATAAATCAGGAGAAATGGGCACAGTCTGGCCTATGGAGAGTTCTATCTTAACTAAAGGAGCAATGAGAGTAAAAGGGAAGCATATGGAAGCAGGAAAACTGTGATCAAATCTGGGTGTTTGAGAGATGGCTCAGGTTGCTGTGTGGAAAATAAAAAAGAAACAGCCTATTTTCATTTGAATACTGTTTTCTTTAGCCATGCAGAAGCTTTTTAATTTGATGAGGTCTCATTTGTTTATTCTTTCCTTTTTATCCCTTGCTTTAGGGGACATATTAGTGAAGATACTGCTGCATGGAACATATGAGATTTTTCCTGCCAATGTTTTCCTCCTGGGCTTCCAAATACCATGTGCTCTCACCTTGAACTGGAACATCATCAGCAAAAGAAAAAAGCAAACAAAATATAACCAGAGACATTGAAATTAAGAACAATCTAACAACAGCTAGAGGGGAGTGGGGAGGGGACAGTGGGGAGAAGGGTTTTCAGGAACTACTATAAAGGACACATGGACAAAACCAAGGGGGAGGGTGGAAGCAAAAGAGGGAGGTGGGTTTGGCTGGGGTGGGTGGGGAGTGGTGGGGAGAAAATGCAGACAACTGTAATTGAACAACAACAAAGTAATTTTTTTAAAAAGGGAACAGCCAATGGGGCCAGAGTAAATGCAGAGTATTTCAATACTCAGCAGTGTGGCACTAGTGCGTAAGGGCAGGCTCTAAATCACCAGCAAGAGACCACCATGTTTCCCAGATCAGAGACGAGACACCATTCTGACAAGCATGGAAGCACTCCCAAGGAAAAGAGGCCGAGTATTTAAAAGTCAAACAATCCTGCAATACCTGGAGTATGTGGTCATTCCCACAGCAGTAGGCTTATTATGAACACTTACTACAGACACTGAGTATAAATACTTCAAAATGCAATTTGTTTTCGAGAATTGTCTGACAGGCAGGCAAACTTCTACCAAAGGATTTCAAAACAAAAATGTGTCATCATCTTGCTTCATCGCAAAGGAGATTTTTTCCTTGAAATGTTAAAGCCACTCTGCCTTTGTGTTTTATATTCCACTGTCCTCCCTTTTAAGAAAATACTATGGCGACTTCCTTTCATAAAAAGAAACAAATAATTTTGCCATTTACAGTCCTGGGATGCTACAGGTGTGGGCGGGCCACAGGCCACGTTCACATAATGTGGCTTGGATGAGGGTAGGAGTGCTGAATGGTGCCTTAAAAGAAATTAAGCAGTATTTCAAATCAGAACAGTGTACAGAGAATCTGGAATGCTTTCTTCTCTTGGGGGAAAAAAGAAAAAGCAGAGGACCTGGCAACACTGAGGCTTTCTTTCACAAAACAGCCATCCACATGAACAGAGGGCATGCAAGCTGGTCCTTCCAGTCCCGGAACTCCTCGCAGTTTACGAAGACTTCCACTGCCCTGCATGATCTATTTGCATCCACCCACGTTAAGCCGCACTTGTGTCATCAGCTACAAAATACTTTATTCCATCGCCCTCTGCTGGTCAATTTATGCAACTGCACAAAACTACCAAATTATTTGAGCTTTTTTAATCACCTGCAAACAGGACAGCCACTCAAAATCAAAATTCTCTTTACCCAGCTTCTCCCCAGTATTAGATTATATGTATTTTAGAAATGCAAACTGAACTCGACTTTAACAGAACACCTTAAAAAGTGAGCAAGAATGCCGAATGTCTAATACAGACTTCATTCACTATGGTTGAGATTTAACTGTAAAGGGAATTTAGAATTGCTTCATTGACATAACAAAGCTTTACTTTTTTACCAAAAAAAATAGTTTAGAAAGTCATTTTCACCTGTTTCTGAATATGACTGAAGCATATAATTTGTTCCTGAAGTTTCCACGAGCTACACTGCACTCGGCCATCCCAAAGGTGGTGGTACTAAACTTCCTGTCACCACGTGGTGTTCGCAGTAGCCATCATGGGAGCCCAAGACAAGTCCCTCTGCCACTAAGCTACTGCAAATTGCAAACCCCCAGCAGAGGGGAGTCACCACCTTCCCGGGCATTCCCAATCTGCATGCAAAGATTTTACGGCTCACTCCAACACCATACACATTCAAATAGAGAGACTGCTTTATTATTTTTTTTATATTATTACAATTACAATTACAATTACTATTACTATTACTATTACAATTACTACCACCATTCTCCTCTCTCTAGCAGATAAAATAGGACATGAAGGCCAAGAAATGCTTTGGTGGCACCTGCAACTTAATCTCCACATTCCAAACTAGAAGCAGCAACAACCCAAGAATGCAAATGCCCAACTTTTTTGCCACTGAACTGGAAATCAAAAGCTCATTGCCAAGTGCACCTCATCAAAGACTTCTATGGAAATATAATAAAACCCACAGATGGGTAAAACCAATCCTAATTAGCAAAAACTAAAAATTAGAATTCTTATGGAAATTCTGTTTCATGCATTTCCAGTACACCTTGGAATCCCACAGAGCACTGTCCCTTTAAGCAACTAATCAATGTAGAAGAGTAAATAGTTTGTCTTCACCTATATATATTTGCTTACAGTGAATGAACTTTAATCTTTTAAGCCACCAGTTTCCTGGGAATCCCTGAGGCCCTCTTGGGGGTGCACAAGATCAAAACTATTTTCTAATGACACTAAAAGGTTATTTGCCTTTTCCCAGTCTCTCATTCTTTCTAGAAGTGGAGCTTTCTAGAAGCTACCTGATGAGTGGTACTTCAGCAGATTGAGTGCAGAAGCAGATGGAGAATCCAGCCTTATTCTATTCAGCCAAGCACTAGAGAGATTTGCAAAAACATAAAACCATCTCACAAACTTTTTCATTTTAAAAAGTGTGGTTATTTCTTATAAAATACTACTTATTGGGGGAGAGGGATATAAGAAGGATAAATGGTAATGGAAAATACAATAAAAAATAAAGTAAAAGCAGCAATAGCTTATTAAAAATATTACTTAATGTATCATGGAATGAGTTGATTATTGTTATTTAAAAATAAATTAGAGTCCTGGCTGGTGTAGCTCAGTGGACTGAGCACGGGCCTGTGAACCAGACAATCACAGTTCGATTCCCAGTCAGGGCACATGCTTGGGGTGCAGGTCAGTTTCCGGCAGGGGCCAGTTCCCTGCAGGGAATGCACGAGAAGCAACCATACATTGATGTTTCCTTCCTCTCTCCTTCCCTTCCCCTCTAAAGATAAATAAATAAAATCTTAAAATAAAAAATAAATAAATTAGGAGTTTCAAGATGGTGACAGAGCAGCATGAAGGGAATCCAGCTCCGGTACACCTGGTAGAAAATCCAGGCAGATCTACTGAGGAACAGCATAATTAAGCAACAATTCCCCAGCATTTATGAAAATAAGTGACCAGAGAGTGTGATGGAGGAACCAGACAGCTGCAGGTCAGTGAGGACTCCGGGACATGAGTGAGAACAAAAGTGGCTGTGCCCGTGGCCTCTGGGGTGGCGGACTGTGCCCTCAGCCTGGTACAGGTGTACAGACAATAAGCGGTGGCAGCAGCCCTCAGCCGGTGCCTAAGGACTACATCCCAATCTGGTAGCCTGGCTGGCTTGCCTGTGCAAGCATGCATGCCTGTATCCCAACCCACAGAGAGGTCCTGCTACAACCAGAAAAACCAGTTTGGACAGTTTGAAACTGACAAGGGAAGTTTTGTTGTTGGGTTTTTTTTTAGCAACTTCTTTTCTAAGTAATCTTGTATTTTTTTAATTGTATTCTTGCTTTATCTTTCAACACTTTGTTCCTCTCCTCTTTTTTTGTACAGTTTTTGTCCTTCCTTTCTTCCCAAACTTTTTGCTTATTCCTCCTTTCTCCTGACTTTTATGTGTGTGTGTGTGTGTTGGATTGTTTGTTTGTTTGTTGCTTAGTTTTCTTTTACCCACAAGAGACACAAATAACTGGGAACCTCGAAAGGACAAGAGTGGGACCCAAACAGGGGGCATCTCAACAATAGAGACAGAGAGACAAATTTCACTTTGCTATAGCAGAGAAGCCTCAAGTTGCTGCATAGGTGTATTATTATTTTTTCCATTATTCTCACTTCTTTTTGTATTTTAATAGTATCTTTATATTCCTCCTCTTTCTGTATAGGTTTTAGTCCTGGCTGGTTATATTGTACTATTTGACAGGTTTCCCCTGTCCTTTCCTCCACGGTGTATTGCGAATTTTCTATACTTCATGCCACTTGCATTCCTTTAGCATACTACCCAAGCTCTATAACCCCCATTCAGACAGATCACATAGAGTCTGTCATGTGAATGTTGCTCTAATAATATTGTAAATAATAGCTGTTCTATACAATGGTAAATACTTCACAACACATCTCTCGGGCCTCAGACCAACTTACAGGTTCCTGAATTCTATTACTGTAGTGATTAACTCTATTTGCTCACATCCTACACCTAGTTACTATTCTTTACTCTCAAAATCTGACCGCCTGCAACCTCATTGCTTTCTAGATCCAACTCACAAGCCTTCCCTTCCCAACAAGAGACTTATCTTATGTCCATCCTTTCTTAAAAGTGGCAAGCTGGGTTGAAGAGTATGGTTAACACTATACATAGCCTAAAGATTGTCTATTTCTTCTCTACCGACTGTGACTGTAAATAACATAAAATACTCTTCTGCTGTCATAAACCATTTTGCCTCCCCCTCCAACTGACCACACACGCACAAAAAAAAGGAGTAGGTGGAAGTGGACAACACCAAGATACCTGCAGGAGACTGCACCACAAAAGTTCACACCATAAACTCAGGGAACCAGAAGAGATCAATTTAAGAAGCCTAGGCCAAGAAGAGAGTATCACAAACAATGGGAAGACAAAGACAAAATCCCCAAATGAAAGAAAAGGAGGAAGTCTCAGAAAGAATGTTAGATGAAAGAGAGGCAAGTCAACTATCAGATATTGAATTCAAAGTACTGGATATCAGGAAATGCAAAGAGCTTACAACGAGCTACCAGAAACTACAGGGGAGCTACAATGAATTCACGGCAAACTATATCAACATGAAAAAGGAAATAGAAACCATCAGCAAAGGCCAAGAGGAAATGCAGAATACAATTTCTGAACTGAAGAACACAGTAGAAGCTACAAAAAGTAGGATCAATGAGGTAGAAGATGGCATCAGTGAGTTACAGGACAGAGTAGAGAGAATCTCCCAGAGCAAGAAAAGGAAATGAGGCTCAGAAAGAATAAGGAGGGTTTAAGAGAAATGCAAGACAATATGAAATGCAATAATATCCAAATAATAGGAATACCAGAAGAAGAAGAAGAAGAACGAGGGATAGAAAACCTATTTGAAAAAGTAATAACGGAAACTCTTCCTAATTTGATGAGGGAAAAAGTCGCACGAATCCAGGTATCACAGAGTTCCAATCAAGTGGAACCCAAAGAGGCCCACTGCAAGACAATCATTAAAATGGCAAAACTCCAAGACAAAGAGAGAATCTTAAAGGGAGCAAGGGGAAAAAAGGAAGTAACATACAAGGGAGCCCCAATAAGGTTGGCTACTGACTTCTCAATGGAAACAGTCCGAGCAAGAAGAGAATGGCAAGAAATAGTCCAAGAAATGAGAAACAAAGGCCTACAACCAAGGCTACTTTACCCAGCAAGGCTCTCAATCAAGATAGAAGGCCAAACAAAGAGCTTCCAAGACAAAAGTAGTCTAAAAAAATATACCTCCACCAAACAGCTCTAAAAGAATTACTAAAAGGGTTGCTTTAAGGAAAGGAAGGAAAAGAGACAGACAGAGAGGAACACAGGTACATAAATGGCAATGAATAAGTACCTTTCAATAATAACCTTAAATGTAAATGGATTAAATACACCAATTAAAAGACATAGAATAGCTGAATGGATAAGAAAGCATGGCCCACACATATGCTGCCTATAAGAGACCCACCTCAGGAGAAAAGACTATCACAGACTAAAAGTAAAAAGCTGCAAACAAATTTTCCAAGCAAATGGACAAGAAAAAAAAGCTGGGGTAGCAATTATCATATCACACAAAATAGACTTCAAAAAAATGGTCATAAAGAGAGACCCAGAAGGTCACGTAATAACACTCAAGGGAAGAATCCACCAAGAAGACAGTAACATTGTAAATATACATGCACCCTATATAGAAGCACCCAAATATATAAAGAAAATCCTACAGGACATCAAGAAAGATATTAACAGCAACACAATTATAGTAGGGGATTTTAACACCCCACTGTCAAAAATGGACAGATCTTCCAAACAAAATATCAACAAAGATATAGCAGCATTAAACGACACTCTAGAAGAAATGGACCTAATTGATATATATAGAGCCATCCATCCCAAAGAAACTAAATACACTTTCTTTTCAAACGCACATGGAACATTTTCAAAGATAGATCACATGATAGGACACAAAACCAGTCTCAACAACTTCAGGAAAATAGAAATCATACCAAGCATCTTCTCTGATCACAAGGGACTGAAATTGGAAACCAACCCCACAGGAAAAAACCCAAAACACCCAAAATCATGGAGACTGAATGGTAGGCTATTGAACAATGAATGGGTCAAGATTGAAATTAGGGAGGAAATCAAAAAACTCCTTGAAACAAATGAAAATGAACTCACCACAACCCAAAATTTATGGGACACAGTGAAGGCAGTCCTGAGAGGGAAGTTCATAGCGATACAGGCTCACCTAAAGAGGATAGAAACATTTCAAACAAACAACCTAACCCAACGCCTGCAAGAACTCGAGGAACAACAACAAAGACAGCCCAGAGCAAGTAGAAGGAAGGAAATAACCAAGATCAAAGCAGAATTAAATGACATAGAGACTAAAAGCACAATTCTAAAGATCAATGAATCCAGGAGTTGGTTTTTTGAAAAGATAAACAAAATAGACAAACCTTTAAGTAGGCTCATTAAGAAAAGAAGAGAGAGGACACAAATAAACACAATCAGAAATGAAAGAGGAGAGATTACAACTGATACCACAGAAATAGAAAGGATTGTAAGAAATTACTATGCGGAACTGTATGCCAAGAAATTTGAAAACCTGGGTGAAATGGACAAATTTCTAGAAAAATATAATCTTCCAAAACTCAATGAAAAAGAAGCAGAAAACCTGAACAGGCCAATAACAGCAAATGAAATTGAAGAAGTAATCAAAAAACTCCCATCACACAAAAGCCCTGGGCCAGATGGTTTCACAGGAGAATTCTACAAAGCTTTTAAGGAAGAGCTAACCCCTATTCTTCACAGACTATTCCAAAAAATCCAAAAGGAGGGAAAACTCCCCAACTCTTTCTATGAAGCCAGCATCACCCTAATCCCAAAGCCAGATAGAGACACAACAAAGAAAGAAAATTACAGACCAATATCACTGATGAACATAGATGCTAAAATCCTCAACAAAATATTGGCAAATCGCATCCAACAATATATCAAAAAGATCATACACCACGACCAAGTGGGATTCATCCCGGGGATGCAAGGATGGTTCAATATACGCAAATCAATAAATGTAATACACGAAATAAACAAAAGCAAAGACAAAAACCACATGGTCATATCAATAGATGCGGAAAAAGCTTTTGATAAGGTACAACACCCATTTATGATAAAGGTACTCAGCAAAGTGGGAATAGAGGGAGCATTCCTCAATATAATAAAGGCCATATATGAAAGACCTACAGCCAACATCATACTCAATGGGCAAAAACTAAAAGCTTTTCCACTAAGATCAGGAACAAGACAAGGTTGCCCACTTTCACCACTTCTATTCAATATAGTATTAGAAGTTCTAGCTGCAGCGATCAGACAAGAAAAGGAAATAAAAGGCATCCAAATCGGAAAGGAGGAAACAAAACTGGCATTGTTTGCAGATGACATGATAGTGTACATGGAAAATCCTATAGCCTCTACCAAAAAACTGCTGGAACTAATAAATGAATTTGGCAAAACAGCGGGATACAAAGTCAATATCCAGAAATCAAAGGCATTTTTGTATACCAACAATGAAGCAGCAGAAGCAGAAATCAGGAAAAAAATCCCATTCGATATAGCAAAAAGAAAAATAAAATATCTGGGAATAAACCTAACCAAGGAGGTAAAAGACCTGTATGCAGAAAACTACACAACACTGAAGAAAGAAATCAAGGAAGACACAAACAAATGGAAACATATACCATGTTCATGGATTGGAAGAATTAATATAATTCAAGGTGGATAAAAGACTTAAATATAAGTCATGAAACCATTGAAGCCCTGGAGGAGAGCATTGGCAGGAAAATATCAGATATTTCAAGCAGCAACATTTTAACTGATATGTTCCCTAGAGCAAGGAATATAAAGGAAAGAATAAACAAATGGGATCTCATCAAAATAAAAAGCTTCTGTGCAGCTAAAGAAAACAGCATTAAAATAAAAAGACAACCAACTGTATGGGAAAACATATTTGCCAATGACACCTCAGACAAAGGTTTAATCTCCAAAATATACAATGAAGTCACATGACTTCACTCTAAGAAGACAACTAACCCAATTAAAAAGTAGGGAAAGGACTTGAACAGACACTTCTCCAAGGAGGACATGCAGAGGATCCATAGACACATGAAGAGATCCTCGATATCGCTAGCTATCAGAGAGATGCAAATTAAAACCGCAATGAGTTTCCACTTTACACCAGTGAGAATGGCCATCATAAACAAAGCAATAAACAAGTGTTTGAGAGGGTGTGGGGAAAAGGCAACTCTTGTCCACTGTTGATGGGATTGTAGACTGGTACAACCATTATGGAAAACAGTATGGAATTTTCTCAGAAAACTAAAATTGGACCTGCCTTTTGACCCAGCAATTCCACTGCTAGGATTGTATCCTAAGAACCCTAAAACACCAATCCCAAAGAACCTATGCACCCCAATGTTCATAGCAGCACAATTCACAATGCCAAGTGTTGGAAGCAACCTAGGTGCCCATCAGTAAATGAATGGATCAACAAACTATGGTACATATACACAATGGAATTTTATGCTGCAGAAAGAAAGAAGGAGCTCCTACCTTTTGCAACATCATGGATGGAGCTGGAAAGCATTATGCTGAATGAAATAAGCCAGGTGTTGAAGGACAAATACCATATGATCTCAGCTTTAACAGGAAGCTAAACAACAAAACAAACAAGGAAGCAAAATATAACCAAAGACACTGAAATAGAAAACAGGCTGACAGTGACCAGGGGGGAGAGGGGAGGGAATTTCAGGGGAAATAGGGGAGGGATTTAGAGGAACATACATAAAGGATACATGGACAACTGAGAAGGGTGGAAATGGGAGGGAGGGGGGGAGTATGGGGGTGGGATGGGATGGGAGTAATAGACAGAAAACTGTACTTGAAAAATAATTAAATAAAAAAATTGGAGAAAAATAAAAATAAAAAAAGATTAAGAAAAAACTTAAATGAAAATAATAAAAATAATAATAAATTAATATTTTAATTTTTCTCAAGTTTAGTTTCAGATAAAGTGAATATTGATAGACATAATGAACATAAAAAGGTTTTTGGGACCCAAAGAAACTTGGAGAACCCCTGTTTTAAACAGTTTTCCTACTGTTTACAAGATTAAGAAACCTCTCTGAAAACTGATTTTACCTTAAATAATTCTTCTTGCATTACTAATCCAAAGAATGGATCAAGGGTTCAGAATTCAGCCCTGAAAATTCCCAGCAGGCTTCAGTGTTGCCACCTCCTCTCACCAAATCTGCAGTCTCCACTGGGGTGTCCCCTTCCACCGAACTCGTTCAAAGGCCAGGCTTTACAGTGATTGTAATAATCGCAACCTATTACTTTTTTTTTAATTTGATGAGCGTTTACCATTTGCCCAGCCAGTAGCCTTCATTATCTCACTAATAAATTAATGAAATGGGCTTATAGAACAGTGTCTGGACTGTGGCAAGCCTTCATTAAATGTTAGTGACAATGGTGGTGACCATTACCTTAGATAATCCTCTCTGGGTTGGATTACAGATGAGTAAACTGAGACTCAGGAATGTCACCCAGTCAGGTTCACACAGCCAATAAAGGACAGAACTGGGATTCTAACCCAGTTCCAAGTTTTAAATCCATGAGGCAGGGACTTCCGCCAAGATGGAGGCAAAGGTGGAAACACTGTGCCTTCTCCCACAACCAAGTTTGAATAAAACAAATGTTTGGAGAACAAAGACACAGCCAAAGAACAGAAAATTGAATTATACAGAAGTCTGACAACAACAAACCGTTCAACCGGAACTGTAAGAGGGGCGGAGCCAGCAGTGGAGCAGGGTTGGGCAGGACAGATCCCCAGACCCAGGTGCACAAGTGGCCAGACCCAGTCAGGGTGTGGGGCAGACTGACCGCAGTCCCACATTTGCGGACAGTGAGACGGACAGTGCAGGCCCCAGCAGGCAAACCCAGTGGTGGAGGGCTGACAGCAGTGGCACAATCGAGTGCAGTGGGACGAAACACGCGGGGCCCCCGTGACAGTGGCAGCTGCTGCAGCAGCAGCAGGAAGCGGTAGATGGGACCGGCTCCTCTTTGACCCCACCCCCACGTACAGCATCACAACCCAGCGACTGAGTTGCCCTGCTCTGGTGAACACCTAGGGCTCCAATCCTGATATGTAACAGGCATGAACAGTCCAAAAGATGGCTCAAGAAGAACTCAAAGCCCCAGAGCCTATAACTCTAAGCGACCACGAAATAGCCAGCCTCTCAGATGCACAGTTCAAAACACTGGTCATCGGGATGCTCACAGAACTGGTTGATTATAGTCACAAATTAGAGGAACATATGAAGGCTAAACTAATTGAAATGAAGGGAGATGCACAGGAAACCAATAGTGATGGAAAGGAAACTGGGACTCAAATCAATGGAATGGACCAGAAGGAAGAACAAAACATCCCACCAGAAAGGAATGAAGAAATGAGAATTCAAAAAAATGAGGAGAGGCTTAGGAACCTCCAGGACATCTTTAAACGTTCCAACATCCGAATTATAGGGGTACCAGAAGGGGGAAAGAAACAGCCACGAGTGGAAAACGTATTTGAACAAATAATAAAGGAGAACTTCCCCAGTCTGGCAAAGGAAATAGACTTCCAGGAAATCCAGGAAGCTCAGAGAGTCCCAAAGAAGTTGGACCCAAGAAGGAACACACCAAGGCACATCATAATTACATTAGCCAAGACCAAAATGAAGGAGAGAATCCTAGAAGCAGCAAGGGATAAGGGGACAGTCACCTACAAAGGAGTACCCATCAGACTGTCAGCGGATTTCTCAAAAGAGACCTTACAGGCAAGAAGGGGCTGGAAAGAAGTATACCAAGTCATGAAATCCAAAGACCTACAGCCAAGATTGCTTTATCCAGCAAAACTTTCATTTAGAATGGAAGGACAGATAAAGTGCTTCTCAGATAAGGTCAAGTTCAAGGAGTTCATCATCACCAAGCCCTTATTATATGAAATTCTAAAGGGACTTATATAAGAAAAAGAAGGTGAAAAATATTAACAGTGAAAGGACAGCAAACTCACAGTTATTAACAACCACACCTAAAACAAAAGCAAACCAAGAGGACAGCTAGATCAGGAGTGGAACCATAGAAATGAAGAACACATGGAGGGTTAGCAACAGGGGAGTGGGAGGAAGAGAAGGGGGGGGAAGGTACAGAAAATGGCATAGACAGTAGGTAGAAAATAGATAGGGGGAGGGCAAGAATAGTAGGGGAAATATAGAATCTAAAGAACTTGAGACACATGGTTATAAACTAAGGGGGTGAGAATGGTGGGGGAGGGAGTGTGCAGGTGGAGGGGAATGAAGGTGGAGAATAGAACTGTAATGGTACAATCAATAAAATACATATGTTTTAAATAAATAAATAAATTCATGAGGCAAACACTTCCGCTGTTCCTCACTTCAGCATTTCTCACTCTTCTGGGCAGATGAATCAATCGTTTGAGGTTCTCATTACATGCAGGTTCTGATTCTGGGGTGAGACAGGGGACTCCGCATTTCTAACAAGACCCCAAGCAATGTCTACGCTGCTAATCCTTGATCCACAGTTTAGTCCTTGATCCCCCACAAGCATTTTAACTATTTTTGTCTATGTGTTCATTTTCCTCTATCTGTACTCAAATATCCTTTTTCTAATTAAAAGTATTTTTATCCACATCCCATTCAACAATAGTCCTTATCTTTATTCCACCTGTATTTTTGCTTTTGAGTCACACCCACCCGCTGAACAACTGGTATCTTCAGCTGTCACCAGGGGGCGCTACTTGCTAAGCAATTGTCCGAGCTCAGAGGCAGAGTATCATTAGAATCCCGCCATTGTGTGAATACAGGAACCTATCATTAAAAATGGATGGTTACTGGAAAAATAAAATTGCAGGTGGTGGCCAGAAGTTTAGTTCTCAAATATAACATAGATAAAATAGCAAGAGACATTTTTAAGCCTGTCACAATGAAATAAAAAGAAAACACAAAATGATTTGGCGTTAGTGGAGGCTTTATGGCAAACAAAAACTGTTGATGAAAAACAAGAATAAAATTCAGGACTTGTCTGATTCCAGGAAATAAATCAGATACTAATTCTAAAGGCATGCTATTGTTGGGTATTCTATAACATTTATCAATTGCACTTCGAGGAGAGCCCTGCCTCATCTTTCCCATAGGTCACCTGCACATACCCCACCCCCCATCAAAGTCTCTTGGGCCACAGAGTTTCACACATTACACAGTATAGAAGGAAGTGGATTTTTCAAGTGGCTTTCAAGCCACTTGAAACCAGTTCTAGGAGGCAGATCTGGTGGGAGGGGTGGGAGCAGAGCAGAGACCCAGGGTTGGGATCAGGTTGGCACCTTATTGGTTGTGGGACCACCAGAACGTCCAGCCTCTGGGTCCTTCAGTTTCTTTTACAAAACAATAACACTATCATCTCCTCTACCCAGAGTTAAAAATTTTTATGAGGGTAAAAATTATAGACATACTTTGTGAGAATAACTCAAACTTCTCAAATACACCTACTGAGCAACGATGCATAATGTAGTTTTAGGAGAAAAGTTTTAGAATTTCCTGAACTTTCAACAAGGATTTGTAATGAAAGATTGAAAAGTGTTAACTTTTGTTTGTTTGTTTTAATGCATTCAGCAGAAAGGCTGACTAGCAAACACTGTGTGCACAGGTTGAAAAATGCATAGCCTTCCTTCCCTTCCATCCAAACACCTTGCCTTTCAAAGAGAACATTTTGTTGTGGGGGAAGGATTTAAAACAATTTTTTAAACTTTTGTCCTCCCAAGAATGACCATGAAGGGTGAAACCTACAGACAACAAGGACTGCCTCTCCCGTTTGAAAAAGGAAGGCAAAGTCTGGGCCTCAAGGGTGGCAACGTACTTTGCTTTCTTGGTAAGCCACCCAGCAATCCTGCCACCTTTCTCCAAAACTCGGCATTCCTCCCAGGACTCCTCCAGTCCCCGGATGTTTGAATCACTTGTGGAGATGCCCCGCCACCTGCTGGACTTGGGAGGCATAGAACCAGCTTCAGTCTGCACTGGATGGAGAGCATTACATCACTGCACTCAGGATGGGCAAGACGGTGGAGAGATTAAATTTCCAAACCACTGGTTTGGCTACTTTAAATGGGCAAATTGTATGGTATGTGAATTATATATCAGTAAAGATATTTTTAAAAGAATGTGGAAAAGATTATTCTGCAGGGGGATTATGGCAGTGGAATTTTGATTCGACACCTAAATTTTCCTCTAAATGACAGCAGGTGTTGTTTAGTAGGTCCCCCAGCAAACGACAGCCTACAAAACAAAACAGCTGGAGCCAAGAAAGGGTTGATCATGTCCAAAGCTTGAATTTAACTGGGGCCCACCTAGATATTTCAGTCCCCTTTGCAGAAAGCCTGTTCTCTCAGGACAATGTGCCCCTACAAAATAGCAACCACTGTCGTCGTGACAGTGAAATCTGTCCCTGGGAATTCTCTCCAGTGTCTCTGGTTGACCAGGGCCTCTCATTACACTATGGCAAAACTCATAACTGCCATTGTAATCTGCATTACAACACAGTAAAGAACAAACAAATTCTTGCAAAAGGAAAAACAGGTGAAAGAAAACAACAGCACAATATCAACCACAGCTGTGTTTGATAGGACCATGAATGATTTTTTTTCAAGTTGGAAGTTCTTCCTAAGTTGACACAATGCAGCCACCCCTCATTTTCTTATCAGCCTCCTGCTTTTCAAAGGGCCTTTACACCCAGGTCTAGTCTTTATCCTCCACACATTCAAAATGTTAGGTCGCTACAAAGGCAACAACCCAGGCAGGAAAAAGGTGCAAAATGGCCTGAAGGGCAAAAAGCACCACCCTGGTTGCTGAGGCTACTGGGGCCCAGCTGGGATCCTGCTCCCAAGGAACGAGTGACAGAGAACAAGCCACTTACGCTTTCTGAGCATCTGTCACACCTGGAAAATAAAGGTTTCACCCAATCTGGACAGTCCCCTTTCAGATCTGACAGCCTCATCTTTCAGGAACAAGGCTCAGCTCTGGCTCCCAGTCTGTGGCATTGGAAACACACAGGATGGCCATCAAGCCTGGAACGTACACAAACACACAGTACTCGGTTACGGACATTAAATAACAGGGCAAAAGAATCACCTCTTTCCAGACTTGGCAACCACTTTGTGAGGAAGGGCAGTCAATCTCCTTCGATCATCTTTCCTGCAGTGGTCTTAACAGGAGAAAGGAGGAG
Source organism: Sturnira hondurensis (assembly GCF_014824575.4). NCBI lineage: Eukaryota > Metazoa > Chordata > Mammalia > Chiroptera > Phyllostomidae > Sturnira > Sturnira hondurensis. Next base: position 509,180 of record NW_028077156.1, on the reverse strand, counting down.
TTGGGAGAGGACAGGGGACTATCTTGTAGAAAGGGCCATGGAGACCCAGCCGGACCTCCTTGGCGCTTACCTTAGCAATGGACTGTCACTTAGCTAGCACCTGCAGCCTGGAATGACACTCCACAACACCAGATGCCAAATAATGGGGACACACCACTTGAGAAGGCGCCACAACAACAGACAGCCCACCAAAACAGGATAATGGAAGTCCGAAAAAGAGCACAACCAGAGGACTGGAGAAAGGAAGCCTGCAAGAGCAAGGTCCTGAGCACAGAAGGAAACACCAACCATGTGATACAGCCTTTCATCCACTTCAGGAGTGGGAGTGAGGGCCAATTTAGGCTGTGCCCGTGTGGATGGAGACCACCTGCTCAGCACACTGATGAACCGCAGCTGATCAGCGAGGCCCTGCGGATCGGTCTGCCCACCTGAGCTTCACCTGCAATGTGTGGAGCCTGAAAACCTGGAGGCAGAAGGAGAGGTCAGCTCTGGGAGACCAAGTAAACCATGCTAATGTCCCTGATGAGAAGCAGCTGTTTTCCCAGGTGTTGCATGCAAGGGTACTGAATCCACAGCAGTGGATGGGCCCCCAAAAGGCTCCACTGGAGATGAGCAGGCAGGTGCAGGGCAAGGCCCCAGCTCAGATTTTGTTCTCCAAGGAAGCCCTTGCCTGACTCTTCTTTACCAGTTCTTGGGTTGCTCCAAGTGCCCCTAGTCCAGGCATCATCAGCCAGGACACTGTGTTGTCATTGACCTTTCTTGGTTGGTTATCTCCTCAACTAGATTGTAGGTCCTCAAGGAAATGGACTCTACCACATTGGACTTTCAGGGGGTGGTGTCATGGATGACAAAGAGAAAGGGGCTCAGGGCTTTGTATTCAGTGCCAAAGGGCTTGACATACACTTGCACAGATGAAATCTAGTCTCACAGTCTCAGTGCTTAAGAGTCAGTAGCTCACAGCAACCTTAGTGGGGCTAGATAGCAGACTGCTATGGATACCGACTCTGGGGGCAGACCCACAGGTGTCCCCCTCCCAACTGTGTCATCTGCTGGCTATGTGGTCTTCAGACCCACAAGCAAGTCCTTTCACTTCTCTATGCCTTGATGTCATCATCTCTAGCAGGGGCATTAACAGTACTCTCTCTGTCCTAGGAACACTTAGCATGGAGGGTGGCACTTACAACTCACACAATCTATCGTGGCTATTACAGGCATACCCCCTTATCTCGGTCCAGCTGCAGCAGGGTCCAGAAGTTCCTGAAAGGTGAGTAAGACATCAGTGATGGGTAACAGACAACAACACGCCTCAAAGGACAGTGAAGCTCTATTCCGTTTATTGCAAGCACAAGTAGGTTTTTATATTTTCATTTTTGGCAGTGATTAACATTTGCAGGTGCATAGCATGATCAGTTAAGGAGAAAAAATCAATACAAAGGTAACCAGGAAAAGTACAAGAATTTCCATAGTTTCAATTATATTAAACAAAAGGGTTTTTTTGACTTTCCGAAACTCTATTTATAAAATAATTTGTTCCCATTTTTTAGTTCACTTTCTTTTTTAAAAAATTTATTTGATTATTTTTAAAATACAGTTTTTTGTCTATTACTCCCATCCCATCCCACCCCCTGTGCTCCCCCCTCCCTCCCATTTCCACCCTTCTTAGTTGTTGTCCATGTATCCTTTATATTTATTCCTCTAAATCCCTTCCCTATTTCCCCTGAAATTCCCTCCCCTCTCCCCTCTGGTCGCTATCCCCCTGTTCTCTATTTCAGTGTCTTTCATTATATTTTGCTTGCTTGTTTGTTTTGTAGTTTAGTTTCCTGTTAAAGCTGAGATCATATGGTATTTGTCCTTCAAGACCTGGCTTACTTCACTCAGCATAATGCTTTCCAGCTCCATCTAGGCTATTGCAAAAGGTAGGAGCTCCTTCTTTCTTTCTGTGGCATTGAATTCCACTGTGTATATGTACCATAGTTTTTTTGATTCATTCATTTACTGACAGGCACCTAGGTTGCTTCCAACTCTTGGCTATTGTAAATTGTGCTGCTATGAACATTGAGGTCCATAGGTTCTTTGGGACTGGTGTTTCAGGGTTCTTAGGATACAATCCTAGCAGTGGAATTGCGGGGTCAAAAGGCAGGTCCAATTTTAGTTTTCTGAGAAAATTCCATACTGTTTTCCATAATGGTTGTACCAGTCGACAACCCCACCAACTCCGGACTAGAGTGCCCTTTTCCCCACACCCTCTCCAACATTTATTGTTCATTGCTTTGTTTATGAAGGCCATTCTCACTGGTGTAAAGTGCAAACTCATTGTGGTTTTAATTTGCATCTCTGTGATAGCAAGAGATATTGAGCATCTCTTCATGTGTCTATGGATCCTCTGCATGTCCTCCTTGGAGAAGTGTCTTTTCAAGTCCTTTGCCCACTTTTTAATTGGGTTGCTCATCTTCTTTGAGTGGAGTCGTGTGAGTTCTTTGTATATTTTGGAGATTAAACCTTTGTCTGAGGTGTCATTGGCAAATATGTTTTCCCAAACTGTTGCTTCTCTTTTTATCTTGATACTGTTTTCCTTAGCCATGCAGAAGCTTTTAATTTTTATGATATCCCATTTGTTTATTCTTTCCTTTATGTCCTTTGCTCTAGGGGATGTATCAGAAAAAATATTGGTGCATGGAATATCTGATATTTTCCTGCCAATGCTCTCCTCTAGGACTTTAATGGTTTCATCGCTTATATTTAAGTATTTTATCCTCCTTGAATTTATTTTGGTGTATGGTGTAAGTTGGTGCTCGAGTTTCATTTTTTTTGCACATAGCTCTCCAGTTCTCCCAACACCATTTGTTGAAGAGGCTATCTTTACTCCATTTTATGTTACTGTCCCCTTTGTTGAATATTAATTGACTGTAGAGATTTGGGTTTATTTCTGGGCTCTCTGTTCTAGTCCATCGGTCTATGTGCCTGTTTTTATACCAGTACCAGGCTGTTTGGATTACAGTGGCCTTGTAATGCAGTTTGATATCAGGTATTGTGATCACTCCTACTTTGTTCTTCTTTCTCAACATTGCAGCTGCTATTCAGGGTCGTTTATGGTTCCATATAAATTTCTGAAGTGTTTGTTCTATGTCTGTGAAATATGCCATTGGTACTTTAATAGGTATTGCATTGAATCTGTAAATTGCTTTGGGTAGTATGGACATTTTGATGATGTTAATTCTTCCAATCCATGAACACGGTATATGTTTCCATTTGTTTGTGTCTTCCTTGATTTCTTTCTTCAGTGTTGTGTAGTTTTCTGCATACAGGTCTTTTACCTCCTTGGTTAG